>NC_053490.1:12781863-13010966 GCF_905171775.1 Rana temporaria
GGTTCTTCGCGGGTTCCAGGTTCCAGGTGCGGCACCCACCTTTAGGGTGTGCGCATCCAATGGACCCCGGCGATGGCCTCCCAGGCCGAGGTCGTATGCTACGCGGAGCTCCATGTTGCTGAAAGGGGCCCCAGTGATTTACTGGATCCCAGGCTGAATGCCGTTCGATGGGGGGTCGGCTTGAGGAGAACCCAGAGGCAAGTTGTCCAACAGGGCTTGAACGAACCATCGGGGATCTGGTGACCGGGACATTGACAGGTACACTTCAACTGTCACCCGGTGACCCTTACTTAATCTACTGGGAGGATTCGCTCAAATTGTTCAGCTCATCTAAGTACTAGGCCTGTGGCAGAGGTCCTAGAGCCAGGTCTGTGGCAGAAGCCTGTTCCTCCCAGCAATCTAAAGTGACACTTCGGCTGCCAGGCTCGTGGCAGGAGTCTTTCCGGGGGCGCTTCACCCACTCTGGCTGGAGTGGCGACGAACTGTTACTACTACTGTGCTGTTGAGAACAGGATTGCTCCTTTCATATCCAGGCCTGATACTGCAAAGTTCTCTATCACTTCATCAACCTTTTCTCCCTACCTCATGTTGATGTTGGCTATGTTGGGCCAAAAATAAAGCATTTGAAAACCTTCTTTGATTGACTGGACATTCGCTTACTCATCTACTCATCAACTACACTCCTCTCTGAAGGCCGATCCCAACAACAACCAGGGGCTTCTGAGGGGGTAGCGCTACACGTGGGGGCTTGTTAAAAAAAAAACATGGTAACATTTAATTCTTTGTGTGTTATTAGTTTAAGCAGACTGTGATTGTCTATTGTTGTGACTTGAGTGAGTGAGTGAGAGATTTGTAAAGCGCAACACATGCGAACTGAATCGCCTCTGGGCGCTGTATCCATTTCATGGGTAACGAACCCCTTGACCTCAGAAGAGATGGGTTTTAATCTTTCTCCTGAAGGCCAAGTGATCCGACTCCAGTCGGATGGTGGTTGGTAGTGCATTCCACAGGCGAGGTCCCTGGACTGCAAATCTTCGATCTCCTAGATGAAGATCAGATCACATTTTATAACCAATTTGTGCAGAAATCCATATCATTCCAAAAGGGTTCACATACTTTTTATTGCAACTGTATGTATATATATACTGTATATATATATATATATATATATATATATATATATATATATATATACTGTATATATATATATATATATATATATATATATATATATATATATATATATATATATATATATATATATATATATATTATTCTGCTTGGGTAATCACTACTACCTGTTTCTTTATATTTGAGCTTTTAATGTATATTTCTTGTTTTGTTTTTTCCCTGTTAGTTGGAGGACCTTTTAATGTCTAATCACACCGCAGTTTTGGAAATTACCTTAGTAGGATTTCCAGGTCTGGCTGATGCATTTCATGGCTTGGTATCTACCATGATGTTTTTTGCCTATATCATATCCCTGACGGCCAACGGCACTGTCATAGGTTTGGTAATTTTTAATGAACACTTACGTCAGCCCATGTACCTGATCATAGCCAACCTTGCCGCCTCCGACCTGCTCTTTGACACCGTGACTTTACCTAAAGCTATTGCCATATATTGGTTTGGAGCTTCCACCATTCCCGTGAAAATGTGCCTATTCCAGATCTTTTTGGTTCATTATTTTGGAAGTCTGGATTCATTCCTGTTGATGCTGATGGCCATAGATCGGTATGTGGCCATCTGCCATCCACTGCGATACACCTCCATTATCACCAATAAAAAAATCTCCATTTCCTGCGGCTTCTGCTGGATCATCTTGTCCTCTTCTATAAACACAGTTGCTACCATTTTGGCCTCACAACTCACCCTGTGTGGTGCCTACAGGGTAAATAGTTTGTTCTGTGGCCACACCGCCTACGTGGCGGCAGCTTGTATGGATGTATCCAGCTCAAGAAATGTGGCTTTTGTCAACTCTATGATTGTTCTCTTAATACCGCTTGGGCTGATATTGATGTCATACATCAAAATTATAGCGGTAATCTCAATGACACGCACTGAGAACCTCCAGAAAGCGTTTTACACCTGTGTGACCCATTTGCTGGTCATCGCTTTGTATTACACCCCTCGACTCTTTGTCTACATTATAAGCGTTCTCCCCTTTGTCACAATGAGATCCGATGTGAACACTGTCCTCCTTTTCCTGTACTCGTTTGTACCTCACATGGCCAATCCGATCATCTATTTCCTCCGGACCAAAGAAATCAAACAGACCTTGAGACGCGTTCTTCTCCGCAGCAAATTTAACATGGGATGGCGTCAAAAACGCCTTACTTTAAGACTGGGGGTTGATATTCGAAGGATGATGATGTAATGGACAGCAAACCTAAAAGTGAACCATAAGTAAAAGTCCTCCAGATGATTTTATTTCCACAGCCATCTGGTAGAAGTTCCTTTTCTTTTTGGCTTTCTTAAGATGTGGTCTTCACTGAAGAAAATTCAACTTGAGAAGGCTGTTTTGAGACCGTCAACTGTCAACTACGCCATATTTTAAGACCGGGGGTTCATATTGAAAGGATGATGATGTAATGGACGGGAAACCTGAAAGTGAACCAAAAGTCCTCCAGATGACTTTGGGGGTTATCCACAAAAGGGATACGCCGGCGTATCTACTGATACGCCGTCGTATCCCTGTTTCTATCTATGGAACTGATCCACAGAATCAGTTTACCATAGATAGGCAGAAAATCCGACATGTGTAATTGAATTACACTGTCGGATCTTAAGGATGCAATTCTAGGCCGGCCGCTAGGTGGCGAGGCCATTGCGGCCGGCCTAGAATATGCAAATGAACACTTACGGCGATCCACGAACATTCCAACGGGCCCGTCGCGCTAAATCTACACCGTTTACGTCCAGTTACGCCGCGTAAAAATAGGGCTGAGTCCTATTTGACTAAGCCCTATTAAGTATGGCCGTCGAAATTTTCAACTCTACGTCGTTTGCGTAAGACGTTCGTGAATGGCGCTGAACGCCATTTAACGTCTAAGCAAATGACGTCGGAGCGACGTCAGTTAGCGCAATGCACGTCGGGTAAGTTACACGACGGAGCATGCGCAGTACGTCTGGCGCGGGAGCGTGCATAATTTAAATGGGAATCGCCCATTTGTATTAGGAACGCCTTGCGCCGGACGGAGTTAAGTTACACCGCCGCAAATTTCCAGGTAAGTGCTTTGTGGATCGGCACCTAACTTGGGAGATTTGCGGCAGTGTAACTTAACTCTGAAAAGTTAAGTTGCGCTCAGCGGCTGTGGATCTGGCCCTTTATTTCCACAACCATCTAGTAGATGTTCCTTTTCTTTTTGGTTTTCTCCAGTTTCAGCACATTCTGTTATATAAGAAAGATATATAACAAGGCCACCTAAGAGCCGGTTCACACAGGGGCGACCTGTCAGGCGACTAAACTGCCTGACAAGTCGCAGTCCGCTCTATTCAATGGAACCGTTCTAATAGGAGCGACGCAAGTCGCTCCGACTTAGAAAAAGGTTCCGGTACGACTTTGGGGGTGACCCGGGGCGACTTGCATTGACTTCAACACAGAAGTCATTTTGGAAGTTGCCTCTCAAGTCGTCTTGAGATCGCCTTGCCGAGTCGCCCTCAAAGTCATGCCGCCTGTGTGTGAACCGGCTCTAAATAGACAATTTGTCAAAATTGATAACGGAGACTATTTACAAAATAAACATTTTTAGCTTCATTTGCTTTTCCAGTTTTCCCTCTGAAGCCCTGTACACACGGCTGGGAATCCTGTCAGGAAAAAAAAACGTTGGTTTTCCTGACGGATTCCTGGCAAGCTTGCCATGCATACAGATGGGCATTAAAAAAAAAAACGCTGTTCGTTTGAATGGCAAGAACGTGGTGACGTCGCCGCCGTCTTGCTACACCCTACACTACCCTTGTATGCTACCGCGAATGCGTCAAAGTCTCATCGAGCATGCACGGGTTTACCTGGGGACAGGTAAGCATACTGACGTACGGTTTTCTCGGCAGGAAACACTCTGCTGTGAATCCCGACGAGAAAATAGAGAGCAGGTTCTCTATTTTTCTCGTCGGGATTCCCAGCAGTTTCCTCGACGAGAAAGCATACACACGCACGGTTTTCATGGCAAAAAGCTTTCTTGCCGAGAAAAACGATCGTGTGTACGAGGCTTTTTTACCAACTTTATTTAAAGTGGTTCTAAAGGCTGAAGGTTGTTTACCAATCCATACCTGAGCCCCTCCGATGTAGCGATGTTCATGATAGCCTTGGCTGGATGGGGACTCTCCCTCCTCATTGCCTGAGACAGCAGTGGGAGCCCATTGGCTCCCACTGCTGTCAATCATGGCCAGTGAGCCAATGAGGAGAGAGTGGGGTTGGAGCTGAGCTGCAGCTCTAAGTGTTCCGCCTAGAGCAGCGGCTCGGGAGCATGCACACAGTGGTGCCCCCAGGGCAAGCAGCTTTCTCTGGGTGCACTACTCGAGGGAGGGGAGCCAGGAGCACCGGCAAGGGACCCAAAAAGAAGAGAATCGGGGGTTGCTGTGTGCAAAACCACTGCACAGAGCAGGTAAGTATGACATGTTTGTTATTTTAGAAAAAAACAAAAGCAAAGCTATAGTATTACTTTTTAAAAAAGTAGGCGGTTCCCCGGGTTTAAAACTTGTATAAAATATTTGTATAATACACAGTGGGCCAGATCCACGAAGCGCGGTGCTTCTTTACGGCCGGCGTAGTGTATCTCAGTTACACTACGCCGCCGTAACTTACAGCGTATTTCCCGTATTCTCAAAGAATTTGCGCCGTAAGTTACGGCGGCGTAGTGTAACTGTCGGCGTAAGGGTGCGCAATTCAAATAGATGAGATGGGGGCGTGTTTTATGGTAATACGTCTTGACCCGACGTAAATGAAGTTTTTTATGAACGACGCATGCGCCGTCCGTGGGGGGTATCCCAGTGCGCATAATCGAAATTAACCCGCAACAAGCCAATGCTTACGACGTGAACGTCATTCTACGCAAAGCCCTATTCGCGAACGACTTACGCAAACGACGTAAAATTTTCAAAATTCGACGCGGGAACGACGTCCATACTTAACATAGGATACGCCTCATATAGCAGGGGTAACTATACGCCAAAAAAAGCCTTATGGAAACGACGTAAAAAAATGCGCCGGCCGGACATACGTCCGTGGATCGCCGTATCTAGCTAATTTGCATACTCAACAAGGAAATCGACGGAAACGCCACCTAGCGGCCAGCGTAAATAAGACGTACGCCAGTCGGATCTAGCCCAGCTTCAGGCGTATCTTGTTTTGTGGATACAAAACAAAGATACGCCGGAGCAAACTAGAAATTACGCGGCGTATCAATAGATACGCCAGCGTAAACGATTCGTGGATCTGGCCCTTTATATTTAAACTATATCCTTAAAGTGAATGTAAACAAACAATGGACATTGGCCCAGATTCTCGAAGGCGTTAT
Organism: Rana temporaria; assembly: GCF_905171775.1. Taxonomy (NCBI): domain Eukaryota; kingdom Metazoa; phylum Chordata; class Amphibia; order Anura; family Ranidae; genus Rana; species Rana temporaria. Next base: position 12,787,380 of record NC_053490.1, read on the forward strand.
GACGGCGCAACACCATTAGCGCCGTCGTAACACCTCATCTGGCCCCGGGTATCTATGCGACTGATTCTTAGAATCAGTTTCGCATAGGTACCCATTAGATCTGACAAGCGTAAGGCTGTTACGCTGTCAGATCTTAAAAGTAATTTTTTTTCCCGCCGCTAGGTGTCGCATCGTCGCTTTTCCCCGTCGTCTATGCAAATTAGGTAAGTACGGCGATTCCCGAACATACGCGAGGTCGATGCAGCGAATTAACGTCGTTTGCGTAGCGTACCCGACGCGTAAGGTTGCCCCTGCTAATTAGCAGGCACAACCAATGTTAACTATGGCCGTCGTTCCCGCGTCGAATTGAATAAAAATTACGTTGTTTGCGTAAGACGTCCGTGAATGGCGCTGGACGCCATTTACGTATACATCTAGGCAAATGACGTCGGGGCGACGTCATTTAGCGCAATGCACGTCGGGTAATTTACCCGACGGAGCATGCGCAGTACGCTCGGCGCGGGAGCGCGCCTAATTTAAATGGTGCCCGCCCCATTTGAATTGGGCGGGCTTGCGCCGAGCAATCTAACGCTACACCGCCGCAAGTTTACAGGTAAGTGTTCTGAGAATCAGGATTTAAACCTGTAGACCTGCGGCGGTGAAACGTAGAGCTCATACATTACGCTGCCCAGGAGCAACGCTAATGTATGAGAATCTGGGCCTTTGTGTTAAAAAAAAAACAGATCCCTGGAGTCTGATATGGATTTTAAGGAGGAGCCTCAAGTAAAAAACAGGCTGAGCATGCAGCCTGGGTGGCCAGCAAAGGGGGGGGACATGAAGCCCCCCACCCTGAATGTCTATGATGTCACCGGGTGACCCCAGTCCCTTTGTTTTCTTCATCGTGGGGACCCTGAGATGTCATTCACTGTGAAGGAAGTGACTGAGTCAGATGTGTCTTGGTGAATTCAGATTATTTTCTTTCAGAGGGCATTATTCTTCGTGATTGACATGGACCTGCATTGCTGAACAATGTGATTGAGGATGGATACATTGTGGGCCATTTTTCTTTTTAATAAAGGACTTGTCAAACGCTTGGGTGTGTTTATTTCTATGGTGCATTCATTTTTGTTTGTGAATGAGGTGTATTATATACTTTTTACTAATTCATATGGGGGGGCCTTATTTGCCAGATTCCAATAAGCCCTCCATCTGCACACCCCCACTAGCACCAGACCAGGGTTGTGGGAAAGAGGCCCTTGACATCATCAACCAGTCACTCAGGTTGGATGATTGAATTAGGGTTTGGCATGGATTTTGAGGGTACTCTTAAGCCCTGTACACACGATCGGATTGTCTGGTGAAAACGAACCGATGGACCGGTTTCATCAGACAAACCGATCGTGTGTGGGCCCCATCAGTTTTTTTTCCCATCGGTGAAAAAAAAATAAAACCTGTTTTAAAATTTTTGTGTGGTTAAAAAAACTATAGAAAAAAACGAACGTCTGTGGGGGAACCCATCGTTCAAAAATCCACGCATACTCAGAATCAAGTCGACGCATGCTCGGAAGCATTGAACTTCATTTTTCTCAGCACGTCATTGTGTTTTACGTCACCGCGTTGGACACGATCGGATTTTTAACCGATGGTGTGTAGGCAAGACTGATGAAAGTCAGCTTCATCGGATATCTGATGAAAAAATCCATTGTGTGTAGGGCATTAGACTTTTTTTTTCTTGATTTTTGCATTAGGGTTCCTGCTTAAAGCGAATGTGCCATTAAAAAAAAATATTAAAAGCCAGCAGCTACAAATACTGCAGCTGCTGACTTTTAATATAAGGACACTTACCTGTCCTGGAGTCCAGCGCCGTCCGCAGCAGAGGATGAGCGATCGCTCGTCTCTCTGCTGCTCCCCCCGCCATCCATCTTTAGACAGGTATCTGCACCCCCCTCCCCCCTGAAAGATGTCAAATGTGACACCGGAGGGGGGGCGGGTTCCGATCAGCGCGAGTTCCACTTTAGGGTGGAGCTCCGCTTTAAAGTGTTACTAAACAAAGGACCCTGCATTCACTATATCAGGTCCCCCACAGTACACAGAACATGGAAATGCAATTATTTTAGTAAATATGAACTGGTAAATACCGTTTCTCATCAGCAGTATATAGCAGTCTTACGACTTCTATTAGTGTCTGGTTAAAGCTTGTGGGAGGAGTTTTTTGGGTGGGCTAACCTCCCAGCTGTTTATTTTCATTTACCTGTCAGTAGCAGTGGCAGCTGGTGCTCAATAATTGGGGGGGGGGGGGCGGAAAACCAACGCCACCCCCCTCAGTGGGAGATGCAGACTCTGGCGCCCCCTATCCTAAAACTTCACCAGCCGCCACTGGTCAAATGCTCCTAAGCCATTTTTTCTCCTAGGATTGAATGTTAAGAGTTCACTGGATAACAGTTTAGTGGTTCTGTAGTGTAATATCTGGGGTAAAACCTGACTGACTGGTCTGGGTGTAGGGATGTACTTCAACAACCTGAAGGCAAGGATCTTTGTGAAAATATTTAAGACGACATGCAATAATGATACAGGGAGGTAATTGGGGCACTAGTCGAATGTTCTTGGCCTATTCATTCTCATGGTCAAATGTAGTGGCGGCAATGCCCCCCCTATACCTGCCGCCACCTCCCTATCCAAGCACCCGGTCCCATTTAGGATGCTGGGTTCATGGATTCCTATGGCGGGGGTGGGCGGGGGTGTTTTCTATTGAAGCAAAACACACTATCTGTATTGCTGGGATAGATACACTATGGGCCAGATTCACATAGAATTGCCTATCTTTAGGCGGGCGTAGCGTATCTCATATACGCTACGCCGCCGTAACTTTGAGAGGCAAGTCCTGTATTCAGAAAGAACTTGCGCCCCGAAGTTACGGCGGCGTAGCGTATATGGGCCAGCGTAAGCCCGCCTAATTCAAAATAGGCTGGTAGGGGGCGTGTTGTATGCTAATTAATCGTGACCCCACGTAATTGATGCTCCTAACGAACGGCGCATGCACCGTCCGTGAAAGTATCCCAGTGCGCATGCTCCAAATTACGCCGCAAATAGTCAATGCTTTAGACGTGAACGTAACTTACGCACAGCCCTATTCGCGTACGAATTACGTAAACGACGCAAAATTCTACGCTGTCCCAACGTCCATACTTAACATTGGCTACGCCTCATATAGCAGGGGTAACTTTACGCCGGAAAAAGCCTTACGTAAACAACGTAAATCAATGTGCCGGGCTCACGTACGTTTCTGAATCGGCGTATCTAGCTCATTTGCATATTCTATGTGTAAATGTACGGAGGCGCCCCTAGCGCCCAGCGTAAATATGCACTCCAACATACGACGGCGTAGGAGACTTACGCCACTCGTATCTTGGCAATAGTGAGGCGCATCTGATTCTATGAATCAGCCGCAGGGATGCGACGCCTCACACTCAGAGTTACGACGGCGTATCTGGAGATACCCCGATGTAACTCCTTTCTGAATCTGGGCCTATCTATATTGCTGGGCTACTTACAATATCTGTATTGCTGAGCTATATACACTGGCCCGGATTCAGAAAGGAGTTACGTCGGCGTATCTCTGAGTGTGAGGCGTCGCATCTCTGCGGCTGATTCATAGAATCAGATACGCCTCACTGTTGCCTAGATACGAGCGGCGTAAGTCTCCTACGCCGTCGTATCTTGGAGTGCATATTTACGCTGGCCACTAGGGGCGCTTCCGTAGATTTACGCATAGAATATGCAAATGAGCTAGAGATGCCGATTCAGAAACGTACGTGCGCCCGGCGCATTGATTTACGTCGTTTACGTAAGGCTTTTTCCGGCGTTAGGTTACCCCTGCTATATGAGGCGTAGCCAATGTTAAGTATGGACGGCGGGACAGCGTAGAATTTTGCATCGTTTGCGTAAGTCGTACGCGAATAGGGCTGTGCGTAAGTTACGTTCACTTCTAAAGCATTGACTATTTGCGGCGTAATTTAGAGCATGCGCACTTGAATACTTTCACGGACGGCGCATGCGCCGTTCGTTAGGAGCGTCAATTACGTGGGGTCACGATTAATTAGCATACAACATGCCCCCTACCAGCCTATTTTGAATTAGGCGGGCTTACGCCGGCCCATATATGCTACGCCACCGTAACTTCAGGCGCAAGTTCTTTCTAAATACGGGACTTGCCTCTCAAAGTTACGGCGGCATAGCGTATATGAGATATGCTACGCCTGCCTAAAGATAGGCAATTCTACGTGAATCTGGCCCACTATCTGTATTTCTGGGCAATATACACTGATAAGGATTGATAACCTTTGGCACAACTCCAGAGCAGTGGCGGCTGGTGAAGTTTTAGGAAGGGGGGGCGCAAGACCCCGCCCTTCCACATGTGGCCCCTCCCACTTCACATAAGCCACACCCCTTATATAATCCACCCACTCCGTCCCCTGTATTCCACTTGCTTCCACTCATAGTGTCAGGAGTATACAGCTCAGCATCACAGCACAGAGTATACAGCCCCAGCATCACAAATCATGGTATATAGCGCAGCCTTACAGATCGGTGCAAACAAAGTAAAAAATGACACTGTTAGTAATGAAGGACTCGAAATGGGCAGGAGATTACTAGAGACTGCGGACATACTGCATGAGATTATCAGAGACTGCGGACATACTGCACAAGATTACCAGTGACTGTGGACATACTGCACAAGATTACCAGAGACTGCGGACATACTGCACAAGATTACCAGAGACTGTCGACATACTGCACAAGATTACCAGAGACTGCGGACATACTGCACGAGATTACCAGAGACTGCACAAGATTATCAGAGATTACCATACTGCACGAGATTACCAGTGACTGCGGACATACTGCACAAGATTACCAGTGACTGCGGACATACTGCACAAGATTACCAGAGACTGCGGACATACTGCACAAGATTACCAGAGACTGTGGACATACTGCACAAGATTACCAGAGACTGTGGACATACTGCACGAGATTACCAGAGACTGCACAAGATTATCAGAGATTACCCTACTGCACGAGATTACCAGTGACTGCGGACATACTGCACAAGATTACCAGAGACTGCGGACATACTGCACAAGATTACCAGAGACTGTCGACATACTGCACAAGATTACCAGAGACTGCGGACATACTGCACGAGATTACCAGAGACTGCACAAGATTATCAGAGATTACCATACTGCACGAGATTACCAGTGACTGCGGACATACTGCACAAGATTACCAGAGACTGCGGACATACTGCACAAGATTACCAGAGACTGTCGACATACTGCACAAGATTACCAGAGAATGCGGACATACTGCACGAGATTACCAGAGACTGCACAAGATTATCAGAGATTACCATACTGCACGAAATTACCAGAGACTGCAGACATACTGCACAAGATTACCAGAGACTGCGGACATACTGCACAAGATTACCAGAGACTGTCGACATACTGCACAAGATTACCAGAGACTGCGGACATACTGCACGAGATTACCAGAGACTGCACAAGATTATCAGAGATTACCATACTGCACGAAATTACCAGAGACTGCAGACATACTGCACAAGATTACCAGAGACTGCGGACATACTGCATTACTTGTCCTGCGACTTGGGACTTCAAAGTTGCATGACAAGTCGTACCCCATGATTTCCAATGAGAACTGTTCATATCTGTGCGACTTCAAGTCACAGCGACTTCAAGGTAGTGCCTGCATTCCTTTGGTCCCACTTTGATGCAACTTGAGTTCCATAGACCTCCAGAATACACAGGCATTGCTTTAAGTCACATCAAAATTACGGTAGAATTGTGCAACTTTCAGACTGCGTTAGCCTGAAAGTCGCAAGATTCTGCCACAATTTTTTGCTGCGATTTTGCAGCGACAATGCCTATGTATTCTGGAGGTCTATGGACCTCAAGTCACATCAAAGTGGGACAAAAGTAATGCAGGGACAGTTCTCATTGGAAATCATTGGGTCCGACTTACCCTGCAACTTTCCAGTCCCGGGAAGTCGCAGGACAATTTGCAAGCGGGGGGGTGGTTTGGTGTTGACGGCCGATATTTTCCCCGCACATTAAGTATAAAAAAAGTTTTTTTTTTAATAACTGTGGGGGTGGTGTTGACGGCCGCTATTTGTGCTGTAATCAATTTTTACATAGAAAAGAAATGTTGGTAATAAGTGGGTAAATGAAGTATAAAAAAAGTTTTTTATAATAGCTGGGGGGGGGGGGGGGGGGGGGCTTGACGCCCGCTATTTGTGCAGTAATTCTTATGTATTAAAGAGATTTTGTTAATAAGCGTGGTGGGGGGGGATGGAGTGCTAAATTAAATTAAATATAAAAAAATAAACTGTTAATAATATTAAATATAAAACAAAAACATTGGGCCAGATTCAGGTAGATCCGTGCAATATTTGCGTGGGCAAAGTGCAACGATGTTTGCTCTGCGCCCACGCAAATATTTTGAAATGCCCGCGATTCACGGAGCAGTAGCTCCGTAAATTGCGCGGGCGATATGCTAAATAGCCGGGCGTAAGGCTGCCTAATGTAAATGATCCCGCCGGGGGCGGGAATCATTTAAATTAGGCGCGCTCCCGCGCCGAGCGAACAGCGCATGCTCCGTCGGGAAACTTTCCCGACGTGCATTGCGGCAAATGACGTCGCAAGGACGTCATTTGCTTCTAAGTGAACGTGAATGGCGTCCAGCGCCATTCACGAATCACTTACGTAAACAACGTGAAATTTAAATTTCACGAGCGGGAAGGGCGGCTATACTTTAGCATTGGCTGCCCCTGCTATAGCAGGAGCAACCTTGCGCTAAAGTCGCCGTACGGAAACTCCGTACCTTGCGTGCGCAGGGCCCGCGCAACTTTTGTGAATCGGTGGTAGTATGCAATTTGCATACTATACGCCGATCACAATGGCCGCGCCCCCTAGCGGCCAACGCAAGAATGCAGCCTGGGATATGAAGGCATAAGGAGGCTTATGTCTGTCAGATCCTAGGCTGCAGTCGGTGTAACGAGGTTCCTGAATCAGGAGCACTCGTTACACCGGAGCAAGTAAGCACTTGCGCCGCGCAACCTATGGTTGCACGGGCGCAAGTGCTTCTTGAATCTGGCCCAGTGATTAAAGTGGTGGTGCCTGGCGTTATTTTCGCTTAATATTAAATATTAAAACAAAATTGGATTAAGCGGGGGTGGGGGGGAGGGTGGATGCCAGTCGCCAAATATTGCATACAAAAACATATTTTTTTTTAATAAGCGGGGGGTGGTTTGTTTGCCGGCCGCCGAATAGTACATATATAAAAAAAATCAATAAGCCGATTATTAGATATAAAAAAAAAGAAAACTTGTAATAAGCGGGGGGGGGGGGGGGGGTTGCTATTACATAAAAAAATAACATTCATGTAGGGTGGTGTTCTGGCCGCCGATGCTGTTGCTGCTGCAGTGTTGTAATACAGTTAGGGTGAGTGGAAGAGGAAGAAATAGCTCAGCTTACCCGTTACAGCGGGACGCACTGAGCTCCAGAGTGCCGACGTCACTTCATGTTTTTCGAGTGACGTCGGAACTAGCTCAAAGACGTGCGGGTGCACACAGAAAGTGTATGCACCCGCTCGGCGATAACACTAATGTCCAGCGCGCCGGAAACAGTGGCGCGCTGGGAAGCGCCACAAAAGCATATTTTTCCTGCCAATGTAGCGCCACGTCTGCAATCCCATGATTGCACAGACGTGGCGCTACTCCAACTGCACTGTGCCCGGCGTCCGGCACGTGGACACAGTGCACATAAGGACCTTTTTTTGGATTTTTTTTCTTAAAGGGACAGTTTTAAATAATTTTTTTTTTTTTTTTTTTTACTGACTGGGGGAGGGGGGGCGGCGCCCGGGCGCCCCATATGGACGGGCCGCCACTGCTCCAGAGCATAAACCATTCTGCCTCTGAGTCAAATTCATAATAGTAAAAGCATGCAGACACGAGGGAAGTTTTAGGCCCCATACACACGAGAGGATCCATCCGCTGGAATTGATCCGGGGACCGGCTCCAGCGGATAGATCCCCTGGTGTGTACGATCCAGCGGATCTGTTTCCGCGGATTTTTATCCCCTGGGATGGATTTCCAGCGGATAAAAATTTGAAGACATGCTTTCAAATCTATCCTCTTGAATCCATCCCAACGGATTGATCCGCTGGTCTGTACAGACTCACCGGATCAATCCGTCCGAATCAATCCCCCGCATGCGTCGTAATGATTCGACGCATGCGTGGAATTCCTTATATGACAGTGTCGCGCACGTCGCCGCGTCATCATCGCGGCGACGGCGTGACACGTCATTGCGATGGGATTTCGATCCGATGGAGAGTACACTCCATCGGATCAAAATCCTCGAGAGGATTTATCCGCGGAAACGGTCCGGTGGACCGTATCCGCGGATAAATCCTCTCGTGTGCATGGGGCCTCAGTCTACATCCTTCACCGTCCAACGTCAAGCGAGAAGGAACTTTATTGCCAGCACAGCTTTATAGACAAAATGACATCATTCATATGAGCACATCTGATTAGTCAGTCATATATAGTCTCTTATTACACGTCCTTGTTGCCACGGGGTCCTTCACTCAGACTCACAGGGGCCATCTTACTTCATTCAATGGAGGGGGCCATGGAAGGAGTGAGTAACAGCTGTCTTCACTTAATAGTTAAACCATCTGTCTCTTGTTTTCACTCCGGGCTGGGATTTAGGCTGCATTCACATCTAGACGGACGAAATCGCGGCGTTTTGTCGCCGCAAATCGCGGTAAAAATAGCGGCGTTTTGTACCGCGATTTGCGGCGACAAAACGCGGGTATTGTCCGCCTAGATGTGCCCCAAGATGACCCCCTCTATGGAGATGATTGCCATCTCCTAGCCGAACGCTCGAAGACGCCTGAAAAAAAGGTCCGGGACCTTTTTTCACGCCGCAGGCGACAGGCGTCCGGCGTTCGGCGTGGAGATGTGAACCATCTCCATAGAGGGACATGTATTTCCAGTCCTCTGGCGGCAGAGGCGTAGCGCTACAGGCGTAAAAACGCCTAGATGTGAATGGGGTCTTACTGTAACTCTGTCATAACTTTACTGAAGGAAAATAACACTTGTATAAACCCATATATATATATATGGTTTAGGAGAAAAGTAACATAAACACAAATAGGTAGATTCAGAGAGAAAGGTTTAAACTTGTGACGGCGTAGCTTAGCGTGTTTAGGCTACGCCGCCGTAAGTTAGCTAGGCAAGTACTTGATTCTCAAAGTACTTGCCTGCTAAGTTACGGCGGCGTAGCCTAAAGCGGGTGGGCGTAAGGGCGCCTAATTCAAATGTGTGTAAGGGGGCGTGTTTTATGTTAATGGAGCTTGACCTTACATTTTTTTACGTTTTCTTTACAACTGCGCATGCGCCGGGCGCCTACATTTCCCAGTGTGCATTGGGGCTAAGTCCGCCGCACGGGCCTATTGATTTTGACGTGGACGTAAACTACGTAAATCCCTATTCACAGACGACTTACGCAAACAACGTAAAAATTTCGAATTTCAAAGCGGGAACGGCGGCCATACTTTAACATTACTATTCCATCTACAAGATGGAATAACTTTAGGCCTGATATTGCCTGACTGACTGGTCTGGGTGTAGGGATGTACGCTGCGCCCATCTAATTATCTGTGGATCTGGCCCTCTTTTTCTTTAATTCTGCACGGTCTATGAGGCTGCCCACAGTGCCCGGGCCCCCCCCCCCCCTGAACGCCAGGCCCAGTACGCCAGGGCCGGTTGTACTGGCCTATCAGCGGCCCTGTATAAATCACACCTTTATCACGCCTAGAATACACTTGATACACACCATATCCTATGAATGTTCATACGTATAATTTGTATAACCTGTAAGTTGTAAGTTCAGAAACACTTTCACTTTTACTCGCTTATATTAGCCGAGAACTGTGTTGTATTTCTCCATTGCAATGTTTGTATAAATAAAGCACTTACTTATCTTATCATTTGGATCTACTACCTCATCTGGATGTCTTGTTTAACCACTTAAGACCCGGACCTTTAGGCAGCTAAAGGACCCGGACAGTTTTTGCGATTCGGCACTGCGTCGCTTTAACTGACAATTGCACGGTCATGCTACGTGGCTCCCAAACAAATATGGCGTCCTTTTTTTCCCCACAAATAGAGCTTTCTTTTGGTGGTATTTGATCACCTCTGCGGTTTTTATTTTTTGCGCTATAAACAAAAATAGAGCGACAATTTTGAAAAAAATTCAATATTTTTTACTTTTTGCTATAATAAATATCCCCCAAAAAAATATATACATTTTTTTTTTCCTCAGTTTAGGTCGATACGTATTCTTCTACATATTTTTGGTAAAAAGCGTTTATCGGTTGGTATGCGCAATAGGGGATAGTTTTATTGCATTTTTATAAAAAAAAATGTTACTAGTAGTGGCAGCGACCAGCGATTTTTTTCGTGACGGCGACATTATGGCGGACACTTCGGACAATTTTGACACATTTTTGGGACCATGGTCATTTTCACAGCAAAAAATGCATTTAAAATGTATTGGGCCAGATTCACAAAGAGTTACGCCGGCGTATCAGTAGATACGCCGACGTAACTCTGAATCTAAGCCCGTCGTATGTTTATGTGTATGCTCAAACTGAGATACACTTAAACCTGCCTAAGATATGACAGTGCAATATTTACACTGGCCGCTAGATGGCGCTTCCATTGAGTTCGGCGTAGAATATGCAAATGAGTAGATACGCCGATTCACGAACGTACGCTTGCCCGTTGCAGTAAAGATACGCCGTTTCCGTAAGAGATACGCCGCGTAAAGATAAACATGCCCCCTAGGTGGCGTAGCCAATGTTAAGTATGGTCGTCGTTCCCGCGTTGCAATTTGAAAATTTTACGTCGTTTGCGTAACTCGTCCGTGAATGGGGCTGGACGTAATTTACATTCACGTCGAAACCAATGACGTCCTTGCGACATCCTTTGGAGCAATGCACACTGGGAAATTCCACGGACGGCGCAGGCACAGTTCGTTTGGCGCGGGGACGCGCATCATTTAAATGATACACGCCCCCTACCCGCCGAATTTGAATTCCGCCGGGTGATTTACGCTATGCCGCCGCAACTTTACAGGCAAGTGCTTTGTGAATAAAGCACTTGCCTGAAAAACTTGCGGCGGCGTAACGTAAATGAGATACGTTACGCCAGCAGAAAGATCCGCTGATCTTTCTGAATCTGGCCCATTGTTTACTGTGAAAATGACAATTGCAGTTTGGGAGTTAACCACAAGGGGGCGCTGATGGGGTTATGTGTGACCTCATCTGTGCGTTGACTTGATTCTGAGCATGCGTGGATTTTTGACCGATAGATTCCCCCACAGACGATCGTTTTTTTAACCATACGAAAAATTTAAAACAAGTTCTATTTTTTTTTCACCAATGGGAAAAAAACTGATGGGGCCCACACACGATCAGTTCGTCCGATGAAAACGGTCCATCGGTCCGTTTTCATCAGACGAACCGATCGTGTGTACAGGGCATTATAGTTTTATCTCTTGGTGAATACCCTTTTTAATGCATGCTAATAGTCTTTTTTTAAATCCAACAGAAGCTTTATTTCGTTTGCAGAGGTACAAGGCATACAGAATCCCCTCGACATTTCGGGGACACAAACAAAATAGAAATAAAGATCAGAAATAAAATAACATGTACAGACATAGCAACCCCATTCTGGAGGTAAACCCCCCCCCCCCCCCACCATCACTCCGGACAGCGCTCTCGTACCATCCACTCCCATTCCATGTCTCACCCAACATTAATTAGGGTTGTCCCGATACCACTTTTTTAGGACCGAGTACAAGTACCGATACTTTTTTTCAAGTAGTCGCCGATACCGAATACCGATACTTTTTTTAAATGTGTCCCCAAATGCAGCCATGTCCCCCCCATATGCAGCCATGTCCCCCCCATATGCAGCCATGTCCCTCACATATGCAGCCATGTCCCTTCTAGCCATGTCCCTCACATATGCAGCAATGTCCCTCTAGCCATGTCCCTCACATATGCAGCAATGTCCCTCTAGCCATGTCCCTCACATATGCAGCCATGTCCCTTCTAGCCATGTCCCTCACATATGCAGCAATGTCCCTCTAGCCATGTCCCTCACATATGCAGCAATGTCCCTCTAGCCATGTCCCTCACATATGCAGCCATGTCCCTCACATATGCAGCAATGTCCCTCTAGCCATGTCCCTCACATATGCAGCAATGTCCCTCTAGCCATGTCCCTCGATGCGGCGGCGCGATGCGGCGGCAGCGGCGGGGGGGGGGGAAAGGGGGGGAAAGTATTCTATTTAGGTATCGGGGGTATTTGCACGAGTACGAGTACTCCCGCAAATACTCGGTATCGGTCCCGATACCGATACTGGTATCGGTATCTGGACAACCCTAACATTAATACCCAGCAACCTATCCATCACCAAGTCCACCGGGGCTAGACCCGGTATATCCAGCCACTTTGCCCATAACTTCTCAAACTTGTGGGCATTACCCCTGTGTTGATATACCAGTTTCTCCATCCTCATTGTTGTCCCAATATTGGCAATCCATTCAGCATGAGTCGGGGGAGCCTCAGCTCTCCAATGAACCATGATGAGCTTCCTCGCCTGGAACAACACCCTGTGTATCGCTTCCCTGTCAGCCTCTTCCCATTCGTACTCCTCCAGAGCCCCCAAGAGACATGCCCTCGGGTCCTGTGGAAGAGTCACGCCAAATGCTGAGTTAACGGTACTCACAACTCCTGCCCAATAAGTGTGGAGTTTGGGACATCTCCATAGCATATGAATCAAATCTCCATGGTCTCTCTTACAACGTGTACAGGTAGGGTCAAGTTGTGGATTCATCTTATTAAGTCTGTGTGGGGTGTAATAGGTACGTAACAGGATATACAACTGGGTGAGTCTTTGTGATACATTCAAGGAGCACTTGCCCACCGCCTGAAAGATTTCCTCCCACTGTTCACCATCCAACTCTCCCGCATCCGCTTCCCACCTCTCTCTTATCCTCAGCTTCATCACATATTGCAACAGAATGGCATAGCACTGGGAGATAAAGCCTTTTGACGTCCCAGCGTCCCCCAAAAGATCAAAAGCAGGGGTAGGGGACAGGCACCACTCAGAAGAGCGACCCTGCGCCACCACTGCATGTCTCAACTGTAGATAGGAGAAGTACATTGACTGCGGCAAGCTAAACTCCTCTCGCAGCGCAGGGAATGTACGTAGCACTCCATTACGGAATATGTGTGTGAGGTGTGTAACCCCATATTGCTTCCATCTGGTCCCCGATTGCAACTTGGCCAGTTCAGTGTAGGTGTCATTTTGCCATATTGGACTGTATTTCGTGTAGCCTTCCGCATTCTGGACATATTTGACCTTGTTCCATACCTTCTGAGGTAAACTAAAAGTGGGGTACTTCTTATGTGGTTTGGCAAAGGCCTGTGCCTCCAGCGCCTCTGGGATCGGACTTCTTTCCAGATGAGGCTACGAAAGATATTATTAACCGTGTGAAAAACTTTCAAGGGGATGACCATGGGGGTGTTATGGAGGAAGTACAACAGTTGTGGCATAAGTATCATCTTGATTAAATTCATCCGGCCTGCAACCGACAATAGCAGGGCCTTCCAAGTTTTAATTTTGTCCCTAAACCGTAGTAACAAGGGAGATATATTGAGATGAATGAAGTCCCGTGGCCTAGCTGTGATCTGTACCCCTAGGTACTTAAAAGAGGAAGTAATGGGAATAGGACACAGGGGATTAATTACCTGCATGTCATCACCGTCCAGCAAAAGCAAGGCCGACTTTGACCAGTTAATAAGTAAACCAGAAAATCGGCCAAACTCTGTGATCGCTACCATAGCCTCCCTAAGGGAGGCGTCCGTATCCCCCAACAAAAGGAGGGTATCGTCCGCGTATAACATCACCTTTTCCTGCTCATCTCCATAGCAGAAACCGGTGATGCGAGGGTTGGCTCTGATACTAATGGCCAGCGGCTCGATAGCTAGAGCAAAGAGGAGAGGGGACAGGGGACATCCCTGCCGAGTACCTCTACTGCAAAACTCCCTGACAAGGAGCCAAATGTCCTTATTGCCGCCTGTGGCTGACAGTATAGCAAACGCACCCAGGAGATATAAACAGGGCCAAACCCAAATTTCTGTAGCACTGTCCAAAGATAGTTCCAGTCTATACTATCAAAGCCTTTGTGGCGTCCAAGGACAGTAGCGCCCTACTGCCCATATTGTCCGCCCGTGCCTGCATATTAAGGAACAACCTCCTAAGATTAACCGCCGTGGATTTATTGGGCATGAAACCAGCCTGGTCTTCATGCACAATTGAAGTTATCACCCCATTCAGCCGCATGGCCAGCACCTTAGCCAGTATCTTAATGTCACTTTGCAGTAAGGAAATGGGGCGATACGCCCCTGGGTCTACGGGATCCTTTAAAGTTTTTTTTTTATTAAAGAAAGAAATCAGAGTACAGAATACTGCCAGGGTACCTAAGTACTGCACAATAGCACATAATCAAAACATGTCGATACATACTCTGAAAGTAAGCAACTTTTATCAAAAGAAAGCAAAGGGAAACATCACTATCTAGGATATAACCCGCTACTAGCTACTACTAAGAGGGGGGGGGGGAGGGAGAGAGGGAAAGAAGGAAAAAAATAAATAAATAAATTAAATTAAATAAATAAATAAATAAATTAAAAAAAAAGAGAGAGAAAAAAAAAATATATACACTGTAGCGAACGGACCATCTAAGGTCCCTACATACCACAGAGTGAAAAGGAAATGGTCAAAGCCAAAAACAGCAATCTCATCCCGAATCAAGTTGGGAGTAGTGATTAGAAAGCCTGAACGTCACCCATGGTGACCACGTCTGATTGAATTTTTTCGATGATTCCCTGGCAATTGCTACAGTTTCCTCCATTTGATAAATATTCTCTATGGAGCTAAACCATTCAGGGATAGAAGGAATATCCTTCGATTTCCAGTGTCTGGGAATCAAAACTTTTGCTGCGTTCAGCAGGTGTCTAATCAGTGATTTTTTGTAATACTGCATGGAGCAGTCCGCGATGTGGAGTAAACAACATGCAGGCGTAAGAGAGATTGTGGTATCCGTAATGGCTTTGATCAGTTCGCGCACCTTGTCCCAAAAGGGTCTCAGACGAGGACACTCCCACCAAATGTGAACAATGGTGCCCTGGTCTTGCTCACATCTCCAGCAGGAACCAGATGTCAGCGGGTACCATTTTTTAATTTTATCCGGAGTGGCATACCATTGTGTTAAAAGCTTATACGACATCTCTTGCAATCTTGTGCCAATCGCACACTTATGGGCAAAAATGCAAGCACGTTTCCACTGCTTTTCAGTAAAGCTTATTTTGAGAGCCTTTTCCCATTGCTCTCGTATTCCAGAAGCTATCCCCCCCCTGTCTAGTTGGAGCCAGGAGTACGTAAGAGAAGTAGATCTCGAAACCGGAGCTCCAGCCAGGCAAGTTTGTTCAAAAGGAGTTATCGGTCTAAAGAACTGGTTTTTAAGCTTGGAGACCTGTGTGTAGTTATGCAGCTGGCGGTAGGTCCAAAATGAAAGTGAACTCTGAGGGTTTACATCTCTTCTTAAGGAATCAAAGGGTTTTAAGGTGTCAGCCTCTACACAATGTGTCATTAAGAGGGGCATCGATTGGTCAGTGGGTGCAGAAAGGTGCAAGTCCATCCCAGGCAGGAAATCCGGATTGCGAGTAATAGGGGTAAGCGGACCGGGACATGAGGACAATTTATGATGTTTAATCATCGTATGAAACGCTCTAAGCGTAGACCCCACCAGGGGATGCTGCCGCAGATTCTGCGGGAGTTTCCCCCAGGGAATCCAAGGTAGGGATCTAAGGTGTAATATGGACGATGCTTCCTCCAGTGTAACCCAATCCTTCTGCCCCCTATGACAGTTCCAGTCCACGATTCTGGCTAAGTGTATCCCGGAGTGGTACAGTTTAAAATCAGGCAGGCCTATACCCCCCTCTTCTTTAAAGTGGAGGTTCCCCCTAAAAAATGTTTCTAACAATACATTGAGAAGACTGATTACACTGCGGGTATGCTGTTTTTTTTGTTTTTTTTTCGTACATACCTCGATATCGCCGTTTCATCCCTCGGCTTCCGGGTATGATTCTTGTGGGGCTGGGCGTTCCTAGTTGATTGACGTTCCTCCGACCGACGCATACTTGACGTCACGACTTTCCGAAAGAAGCCGAACGTCGCTGCGCAGGCGCCGTATAGAGCCGACTCTATACGGCGCCTGCGCAATGATGTTCGGCTTCTGTCGGAAAGTCGTGACGCGCAGTATGCGCCGGTCGGAGGAACGTCAATCAACTAGGTCCAGCAAGAATCATACCCGGAAGCCGAGGGATGAAACGGCGATAACAAGGTATGTACGGAAAAAAAACAAAAAAAAACAGCATACCCGCAGTGTAATCAGTCTTCTCAATGTATTGTTCGAATTTTTTTTTAGGGGGAACCTCCACTTTAAGTTTTGAAAGCGTGTCCAGCTTTATCCGAGGTTTTTGCCCCTTCCAAATAAAAGTGCGTACAATAGCCTGAAGTCTTTAAAAAAGAGACCTGGGAGTGGGATAGGTAAAGTGTGAAAATGATACAGGATTCTGGGTAAGATTACCATCTTTAGTATGGCAGCTCTGCCAAACCAAGAAAAGGGTCTAGAAATCCAACCTTTAAGATCTACTTGAATTTTTTTTAGCAAAGGGAGGAAATTAATGTTGTAAATATCCCCAAAGTTAGCCGCCAATTTGATTCCTAAATAGGTTGTGCTGTCACGCAGCTTTTACTGTCTAGCAGTTATTACATGTTATGTTATTATGTTATTTGGTATGATCCTTACCCCCCTGCTGTTCTGGCTAGTTTGGTTGCTCCCACCCACCATTTCCTGCTCTAACCCCATCTTTGCTTAGTTGCTTGAAAAGTCTGCAGAGTGTGGGAGCTGTGTATCTTCATTGGAAATTTACCTATGGAAAAGCCTCTATGTTCATATCTTTGTTATCTTGAAGCATAAAGAAGCATTGGAAAACACCTCTGGAGTCTTTATTCATTGAGTAAGCTGTCTGTTAAAGTCACCATTCAACCTGCTGCATACATCCTTACAGACTGGGTCTACAAGAAGCTTGTCACAGGTACAACCGGTGCTGATACAGAACAGTAAATTTCCAGAAGAATCCATCACATAGCTATCTCTGCAGCTTCAGAAACGTGAGTAACCACATGTGTGTGTGAAGAACAAACATCCTAACACAGGATACCATCTGCAGGCTGTGCACTGAGAGTTAGGCCTGTGTGCCACTGCTGCAGCCACCGGAAGCATTACTCTGTGTATGAAGCCAGCCTTCTACTGAATGCTCCATAACTGTTCACTGCCAGGGACTTTTGCCTTTATTGGAGAGCAATGAGTACCTTTTGAACTGCTCAAAGACTGTATCATAGCTTCATCAAGTCCCTAGGATTTATCATTGTCAAGCTGTTTTTGGTTGTGAATCCAATACCTGAATCTACTGAAATAACTGTGTATTCCTGCCTGTATAAAGTAATAGTGAACTGTGCAGTGAGCTGAGCCATCCAGTCTGAAACAGTTGCAGCACTAGATGTCACAAATATCCAGCTCCTCAGTTCAATCTGCCTAATATCAGAAGTCACTACAGAGCTCAGCTCTGGCAGATTTGTAACAAGACACCAAAACTACAGTACTTGTCATTATGTCTGACAGAGATCCCACAGAGTCACCTGCATTTAACCAAGATAACGCAGACTCCTTACTTCATTCTGCTCATCCTGCTAGAGGCCCTCATCCATCCTTGAAGGCAAGAGAGGTTTATGAAGAAAGTAAGGAAGAAACATCTAGTAACCTGACTGCATTATGGCATAAGACTTTAAGTTGTATAAAAACCGCTAATGAAACTAGCAACAATCCTGAGCAATTGAACACTGCTCTCTCAAGGGTTAAGAAGGCATTTGAGAATTATAAAAGACTTTCTGAAAAGTTCTATTCCCTATTGTCACATTCCAGCATGGAGGAAGCCGCAGTGGAATTAAAGGACTTTACTTCTACTGACCAGCAGAGGCATAGCACATATCTTGAAGCAAAGGCACAGATAGAAGGTAGATTAGCACAGCTACATGAAACTACATCCTGTAAATCTGCTTCTTCCAGACACTCAGGAAAATCTTCTAGATCTGCCCGCTCCTATCATAAATCCTCTTCTAAGTCACTGCGGTCCTGCTCTGTAAGGTCAACACTGAGTGACCAAATACTCAAAGCTCGCCAGAAGGTCGCAGCAGCCCAGGTTCAAGCCGCCTGCTCTGAAAGAGAAGCAGCCATCAAAGCAGAAGCTAAACGCATTCAAGCAGAAACAGAGGCTCAGCTAGAGGCTCAGCTAGAAATCCTTCAGAAGAGTAAAGAAAAGGAAGTAGCATTGGCGGAATTATCCGTCTTGGAACAAGCCCTATTGGAAGAAGAAGGAGCAGCTTGTCCCAGCTTGGCTGCTTGTCAAGACCCCATTGAAAGGACCCTACAGTTCGTCTTAAGCCAGAACCACGACATCACAGTCCCACCTACAGTTGGAGATTTTTCTCATAATCATCCAGCTTGTGGACCAGAAGGCAACGTGTCACAAAATCAAGCTGGTCAACTAGACACACCTGCTAACAGAGACACTCCGCAACTACCGCATGTCACAAAATCAAGTGAGTCAACCTACGCGGCTCACGTGCCACCCTATGCGAATAGAGATTACAAGGGTACAGCAAAAGACTACAGGATGAACTCTATGACCCCTGTGATACAGTTCTCTTCAACTTCAAATGCTCAGAGACCTTCAGACATCAGACCCTTACCTAGATTGAACCTATCTGCAACACTTTTCGCTCCACCAACCAGCCAACTTCAGATACCAACCATGGCTCAAGTCGGCGCACCATCAGTATCCCCGGTGGCTAAAAAAACTGAAGGCATCAACGCTACGGAGCTCAGCAAGAGTATGGCTTTACAAGAATTGATCACAACTGGACTGTATAAATTTGATGACCGCCCAGAGAACTACAGGAGTTGGAGATCTACATTTAAGGCGGTAATCAAGAGCTTGCCCGTTGAACCTCAAGCAGAACTCGATTTACTAATAAAGTATTCGGGGCGACAATCTTCAGAACAAGTAAAGAGACTTAAATCTGTTTACATCTATAACTTTAACGCAGGCCTTGATGCTGCCTGGGAACGTCTAGATCAAGACTATGGGAGTCCCGAAGTCATTGAATCTGCCTTATTCCAGAGACTAAACGACTTTCCTAAGATCTCTGTTAAGGACAATCATAAGCTTAGAGAGTTAGGCGACCTCCTTCATGAACTTGAAATTGCTAAGCTAGATCCTAGTTTACCAGGTCTTAGCTATTTAGACACTGCTCAGGGCGTGAATCCTATTGTAGCAAGGTTGCCTAGTTATCTTCAGGGAAAGTGGACTAGTGTAGGATCAAAATATAAGTATGAACATCATGTTTCCTTCCCTCCCTTTTCTTATTTTGCAGAGTTCGTGCGGAAGGTTGCAAAATCCAAGAATGACCCAAGCTTCTTCTATCCAGATACAACCACCACTCCTTTAACCACTTCAAGGGGTATTGCCACCAACAGTAAATTCAAGGATTTAAAGTATCCTATTGCCGTGAGGAAGACAGAGGTAGCATCCAACGTCTTGGCTACAGGCATAAAGGCAAGCAATCTTAATCAACAGTGTCCTATCCATAATGCGCCACATTCTCTCTCCAAATGCCGTGCATTTAAAGCGGGGGTTCACCCTATCGACAGGAAAAAAAAAAAAAATTTTTCTTTTACCTTTAAATCAGGCACTGTAGCGCGAGCTACAGTATGCCTGTCCCGAATTTTTTCCCCCCATACTCACCTTGTAGTCGTCCATCGAAGATACCGGGGAATGGGCGTGCCTCTGGAGACGGAGCATGATTGACGGCCGGCTCTGGCGCGTCACGCTTCTCCGGAAATAGCCGAAATAGGCTTGGTCTTCACGACGCGTGCGCATAGCCTGTGCGCACGCGCCGTGAAGAGCCGAGACCTACTCCGGCTGTCTTCGGGGAGAGTGACGTGCCAGGGCCGGCCGTCAATCATCCTCCCTCTCCATAGGCACGCCCATTCCCCGCGGGAGCCGGAATCTACGATGGACGACTACGAGGTGAGTACGGGGTTAAAAAAATCGGGACAGGCATACTGTAGCTCGCGCTACAATGCCTGTCTCGATGGAAACATCATGTGGGTCAGGGTGAACTACCGCTTTAAGGACAAGCCTATTGAAGAACGCAAGTCATTTCTCAAAGAGCATAATATCTGTTTCAAGTGTTGTGCATCCTCCGATCATTTAGCAAGAGACTGTAAGATCACCATCAGATGTTCTCTGTGCAACAGTGCCAAACATGTGGACGCTCTTCATTCAGACCTGTTCAAAAGGAAACCTTCACCCGGCAGCAACCCCAAGCCTACATCAGATGATGGCGGGGAGAGAACTGAGCAACACGCCAACCCCGTAACCACAAGGTGTACAGAGGTATGTGGAGAAGGGCTTCATAGCAAGTCTTGTAGCAAGATATGTCTTGTAAGGGTTTTTCCTGAAGGATGCCCACAAAATTCCATAAAAATGTATGCCATACTCGATGATCAGAGCAATCGCTCATTGGCCAGTCCAGAATTCTTTGACCTATTCAACATTGATGGAGAGGCCTGGTCCTATACCTTGCAGACATGTGCAGGAAAGATCAATACTTCTGGAAGAAGAGCCCATGGCTTCATAGTGGCATCAGAATATGAGGACATAGAGTTTCCTCTTCCAACTCTAATCGAATGTGATCAGCTACCGAACAACAGAGAAGAAATCCCCACACCAGAGGCTGCACGTCATCACCCCCATTTAAGCCACATTGCTGACTACATTCCACCACTTAACAAGGATGTAAAGATCTTGATTCTATTAGGGAGAGACGTTCCTAGAGTCCATAAAATAAGAGAGTTATGTAACGGTCCAGACGATGCTCCTCAGGCCCAGAAACTTGATCTTGGATGGGTGATAATAGGAGAAGTCTGTTTAGACCAATCTCACAAGCTCTTGGATGTAGCTTCCTACAAAACCAATGTTGCCTACCGGTCGATGAAATGTCCATTGCATTATTATGCGAAGGAAAGACTTGATTTTAAAAATGAAGTTCCATATCAAGCACTCCAAGGTATAAACTGCAAGCTCACTTCTCAGAAGGACCTTGGCGATTCAGTGTACCAAACTACTTGCGATGACAACAAGATTGCCCCTTCAGTAGAAGATAAGGAGTTCATCAAGATTATGGATGAAGAGTTCTTCAAGGACAATTCCAACAGTTGGGTAGCTCCATTACCCTTCCGAGTACCAAGGCTTACCCTCCCTAACAATCGAGGACAAGCTTTAACCAGATTTGCTGCACTTAAGAAGACTCTCTGTAACAAACCTGAGATGCAAGAGCACTTTCTAGCATTTATGCAGAAGATTTTAGATAACCTTTACGCTGAACCAGCACCAGACCTGCTGCCTAAATGGGAGAAATGGAGAAACTCCATGAAAGTACTGAAAGAACTTAATATCCCACGCTGCTATTCACCCACTTCAACTTCAAGAAGTCTGAGGAAAGAGATTCACGTCTTTTGCGATGCATCTACCGAGGCTATAGCGGCCGTGGCTTACCTCAAGATCATAGATCCCTCCGGGAGATCCAATGTCGGTTTTCTACTAGGAAGAGCCAAGTTAGCTCCAAAACCTGCTCACACTATTCCAAGATTAGAATTGTGTGGCGCAACCCTAGCTGTCGAAGTCGCAGAATTCCTGCAAAATGAAATGGACTCTGAAATTGATCAGGTTAAGTACTACACCGACAGCAAGGTCGTACTTGGCTACATATGCAACAGCGTAAGGAGGTTCTATGTGTACATGGCTAACAGGGTAGAACGAATAAGAAAAGTCAGTAGACCTGAACAATGGAACTATGTCCCGACTTGTTTGAATCCCGCAGACATTGCAACGAGGTCAGTGCCAGCAGGTGTCCTCACGCAAACCATTTGGTTTTCAGGACCCAAGTTTTTATCGGACCAGTCTTCTACAAACTCAAAAGAAGATATCGATTTCCACCTGGTGGATCCAGATACTGATCCAGAAATCCGCCCTGAAGTGATAACATTGAGTTCCAACATCTGCTCAAGAAGAAACTTGGAAGCAAGACGCTTTAAACGTTTCTCTTCTTGGAAAAGATTGGTCAAGACTATAACAAGATTGAGACATATTGCCCAGACTTTCCGCAAGCCCAATCAGACATCGTCTTGTCATGGATGGCACACTTGCAAGGAGTCACCCAATGCGTTAGAGTATGAGAACGCAGAATTGTTCGTCATACGTCTTGTGCAAGAAGAAGAAGTCTTTGCAGAAGAGATTAAATGCTTAAGAGGAAATAGACCAGTCTCAAAGAGTAGCCCACTATTCAAACTGAATCCAATAATCGACAACAAAGGCATGCTTCGAGTCGGAAGACGACTAAATAAGTCAAACCTGCTAAAAGACCAGCAAGCTCACCGGATTCAGTGGCCAGTTGGACTTATTACAAAGGCCATCACCAGTGATTATGGAAGAGTCCGAAGTGTGGAAGTCAGGATCGTTAAGGATGGGGCTTCAAAAACCTTCCTGAGACCAGTCACAGAGACAGTCCTAATAATGCCTGCTTCCAAAAAGTCTGATTCAGTGTTATGTGAAGGAGCCACTTAAGACCTTTAATATAGCTAGCTTATAGACTTGAGAAGGCTAGATAGCATGTTACTGTATGCAATGTTAATAATATGTAAAGAAAACAGAGTATAGTGGTATCTCACGATACCAGGCGGGGAGTGTGCTGTCACGCAGCTTTTACTGTCTAGCAGTTATTACATGTTATGTTATTATGTTATTTGGTATGATCCTTACCCCCCTGCTGTTCTGGCTAGTTTGGTTGCTCCCACCCACCATTTCCTGCTCTAACCCCATCTTTGCTTAGTTGCTTGAAAAGTCTGCAGAGTGTGGGAGCTGTGTATCTTCATTGGAAATTTACCTATGGAAAAGCCTCTATGTTCATATCTTTGTTATCTTGAAGCATAAAGAAGCATTGGAAAACACCTCTGGAGTCTTTATTCATTGAGTAAGCTGTCTGTTAAAGTCACCATTCAACCTGCTGCATACATCCTTACAGACTGGGTCTACAAGAAGCTTGTCACAGGTACAACCGGTGCTGATACAGAACAATAGATGACGTTACCCACTTAAACGAGCAGGAGGAGCGTGCACTCTCTAGGGACTCAGATGACAATGTAATATTAAGGGCTTCCGATTTAGAGTCATTAATTTTCATGTTGGAGATATAGCTGAAAATTTTAAAGGCTTTAGAAAGATTCGGAATTGAATCATGAGGCCGTGTCAAAAAAAATAAAAGGTCGTCAGCGTATGCTGCCATTTTAAGATCACGCTGACCTATCTGGAAGCCTTGTACCTCCGGATTTGCATTGACTGTGCGAATAAAAGGTTCTAAAGATAGAATAAATAAAAGAGGGGAAAGAGGACATCCCTGCCTTGTGCCATTGTTTATATCCACTGCTTCTGAAAGAGTGCTGTTGATTTTAAGCTGTGCCCGAGGTTTATGGTATAGGGCCGATATCCACGCCATCATGTGTGATCCCAACCCAATATGTCTGCAGGTAGCAAACATATAGTCCCAGGCAACACGGTCGAAGGCCTTCTCCGCGTCAGTTGAGAGGAGAAGGCCCTCAATTCCCCGAGTATGTGCGTAATGAACCAAATTAAGGGCTTTTATGACATTATCCCGTGCTTCCCTTCCTGGCATGAATCCCACCTGTTCTGGGCCTATAAGTTTTGAAAGGAAAGGTGTCAGTCTGGAAGCTATTAATTTCGCCAGTATTTTTAGGTCCAAGTTCAACAATGAAATCGGCCTGTAACTTGTACAATCAGTAGGGTCCTTCGCTGGTTTAGGGATCAATGTTACATATGCCGTCGTAAAAGAGCTTGAGGTTGATGAAGAAATTCGGATATGTTCCAGGGCACGAAGTAGGGGAGCTTTCCGGGGGGGTCTATAAAAGTTTTATAGTAATGGGCCGTAAACCCATCCGGGCCTGGGCTTTTGCCCGGTTTTAAAGTCTTAATTACCCCCATAAGTTCTTCTTCAGAAATCGGCACTTCCAAGCAATCGCTCTCAGCCGGTGATAGGGTGGGAATGCCACTCCCCACGATATATTCTCGTAAAACGGATTCTCTATTTCCCTGAAGCTCTGATGGTTTATGAATCAAGGGGAGATTATAAAGCTTAGTGTAAAAAGCATGAAATTGTGACGCAATCTGATCCGTTTTTTGTATAAGTTGACCCTTAGATGTCTTAATGGAAAGAATAGAATGTGCATGAGAAATTGTTTTAAGGGTTTTTGCAAGGAATTTGCCACACTTATCCCCATGTTCATAATGAAAG
The DNA here is from genome assembly GCF_905171775.1 of Rana temporaria. Lineage (NCBI taxonomy): Eukaryota > Metazoa > Chordata > Amphibia > Anura > Ranidae > Rana > Rana temporaria. The sequence goes on from NC_053490.1 coordinate 12,812,081, forward strand.
CCCTTTTTGAAATAGAGAATACGTTTTGCTTTAAGATTAAGTAAGGAGTTAAGTTTTTCCCGCGTCTTTGACAGTTCCAACAAAAGCACCTCTAAGTGTGACTGTTTATGTTGGCTTTCCAAAGAAGCAATTTTTTCCGCCAGTACCGAAATAACTTTATCGGCTTCTCTTTTCTTAAGGGAACCAAGGCGCATAAGTTCGCCGCGTAGGACACACTTATGGGCCTCCCAGATCGTCAGAGGTGACATATCCTCTGTATTATTAAGCTGAAAATATAATTTGAGCGCCTCGTGAATTTGTTGGCAAGTAGAGGGGTCCGTCAATAGGGTGGAATTCAACCGCCAGCTGCATGACCTAGGGGGCCTATCTAATTGTGATAGGGAGATTGATACCGGACAGTGATCCGAAAGGGATTGTATGCCTATATTAGCTGCCTGGAGCAAAGGTAAGTCACGTTGCGAAATGAACACATAATCAATTCGGGAGTGCTTTTTGTGCAACGGAGAATAGTACGTGTAATCTCTGCCTGTCGGGTATACCAGGCGCCAAGCATCCACCAAGGCCAAAGAGTTCAACTGTGATTTAATTTTCTGTATAATAGAATAAGAAATGCTAGACCTGCCATTAGAGGTATCCTGTAGGGGTAACAACGGGATATTAAAATCTCCACCTAAAATAATACAACCAGTGGCAAAGCCCTTTAGTTCATCTATTAAATGACGACAAAATGCAAGATGGCCTGAATTAGGGAAGTAAGCATTTGCCAGGGTAATCTCTCTATTATGCCACTTTCCTCTGAGGAACAGAAATCGCCCCATAGGGTCAGTGCATTGCTGGGACACTTTAAAATTTGCATGTTTATGCAACAAAATAGACACTCCTTTGGACTTAGAGTTGGGGTTTGGCGCATGGTTTACCTCAGGGAAGTGTCTATCAAATAATCTAGGTAGAGAAGAGGATTGAAAGTGGGTTTTCTGGATAAACACAAAAGCAGGTTGAGCTTTTTTCAATTCTCTTAAAAGTGATACCCTCTTTTCCGGAGTGTTGAGGCCCCTTAGGTTATGAGAGATCAGGGTGGGGTGTTTGCCTAGTGAGTGATAAGCCATTTCAGCACAGTGTCAATTAACCCAGCCCAAAAAAAAAAAAAAAAAGAGAAAAGTCTCCTGAATAAACAGGCTAGATATAAACAAAAACCGATCGAGCACTCCTCTACCGCTGTAGAGGGGCTCCTCCAATTGTGTCTAACCAGGGGTACACGGGCAGAAGAAAAATAGCCCCGTTGAACACCTGGGGTAGACACAGTGTGGGGTACGTGGGAGAGGCCCGTGAAATGGTCAAAAAACACAATGTATTTAATAAATCTTAATCACGAAAAAGCAACTACTCCCACCCGCAGCCTAGAAAACAACATATTATACAGCATAGAACATTGACCCATAAATTTATCAAAACGTGCATGGATCAAACACAGAGGAAAAAAAAAAAAAAAAAAAGGACCAAAATGTTTCCAGCATCCCAGAAGTGCAGAGAGCAATCAAATAATCAGACCACCCTATCCAATGTACTCAAATACACAAATTGCAAGCCGTCAATTCATGTACAACAGACGGGGAATGGTCCCAACAATGAACTATACTTAATCTGGGGCCCAAAAATAGGCAAGCTGAAAATATAACGGCGAGAAGCAAACAAAAAAAAAAAAAATATGTTTCCCTTTTCCTTTTCTTTTCTTTCCTTTCCCTTTACAATTCAAAAAGTCCTTGAAGCAGGAATGCGGCATCGTAAGTGTATTCTCTTGCCCTCGTGCTTCTGGTCACCTGGACCTGTCTTTCGGGGTCCACACCCTGATGTTTTGGATATTTCCCCTTCTTCATTACTTGTGTAGTTGGGGTTGGTTGTTGTAAAGCAGGTGGATTAAGGGGGTCTAGAGGTAACCTAAATTCCCTATACCAATCTGGTAAGTCCACCGGTGGTAGATGAAGAGCTTCACAGAATTGCGATAATTCATCCGGGGTCTTAAGGGTGTGGGAAACTCCCTCCACATTGACCGAGAGAGCAAAAGGAAACTTCCATCTATAGGTGAGCTTATGCTCTCTAAGTATATCAAGTAAAGGGCGCAAGGCTCTTCGATTGCCCAAAGTAATGGGTGAAAGATCCTGAAATAAGGAAATCTTCTGCTCATTAAAGAAAATCAACTCATTTTGACGCGCATGTGCCATAATGTCCTCCTTAAGCTTGAAATTCTGAATACAGCAGATAATGTCCCTAGGAGGCGCTAATTCACTTGGACGCACACGAAGTGCCCGATGGGCTCTATCAAAGTCAATTATGTTATCTGACGATTTCGCCAAATAATTTGTTAAAAATGGAGGACAGGGTGGGGACAATTTGCTCAGGTATGACTGATTCGGGTACCCCCCTAACCCTAATGTTATGCCTCCTCCCCCTATTTTCCAAATCTTCCAGGTGTCGGTTTACAGCAATTAATTGTGCGGTGTGTGCATTTGAAACCGACTCCAATCGGGAAATTGCAGTGTCTCTTTTTAGACCCAGGCATTCGGCCGAACGAGCCATCTCGTTTAACACTAACATATCGGTTTTGAGTTCAGTAATAGCAGACGCAAAAGTACGCTTAATATCATCCACAAACATAGTCATATCAGCATAAGTCAACAAATGATCAGAGGGGGGACAATGTCTCACCGTTTCCTCCAGCGTAGCTTGCGGATCCTCGCAGTCCTCGTGGTCATTGTCACCTGGCACCATCTTAGAGATATCTTGGCTGCCCGGAATGCTTAAAATTCCTGGGATATCTGTAAAGATATCTGTGGTATCTGAATTACCTGATGCACCTGCGGTGCCTGTGACGTCTGTGTTGCGGACAACTGAGCGGGACCTGAACAGGTCCGGGATGCTTTGTGATCGTGGTACTGAGGAGGAGCGAGTGGCAGGTAAACGGGGAGGTGGCGGGTTAATTTTGACCATATTCAAGATATTCTGGAGGTATTCTGGAAGTAAACACTATAGGTGAAAGTAGGTCTGGTATCCAAACGATAATCTGCACAGAAACTAAGCAAAGTCAGTATATGGCTATATCGCTATACAGCAGTGCTGGACTATATGGCTGTGACTGTGCTATATGGCTGTGCAGGCAGCATATAGTAGCATGTAGCTACGTCCCAATCCCAGCAGGGGTCAGCAGATGTCAGCAAAATGTCCCAATGAATATAGGATAGCTTACACTAGCATGTAGCTACGTCCTAATACCAGCAGGGGTCAGCAGGTGTCCCAGCGAATGCCTGAACGGAGCCAGAGCATGAATCTGTGCCGAGTCTATGTAGGGTAAAGACAGTACCAGATCGATATCAGAGCGGTTACTGCACGGAGGTCTGACAGGGGTGAGTGTATGGCTACACAGACAGCGAGCGAGTATGTCTTCTGCAGAGATCCCAGCGGGTGTCAGCGGATGTTATAGCCACTGTATGTGTGCAGACAGCGTGCAGACAGCGTGCAGTCAGTGTAAACCTACTGAAAACTTCAGAGGGCGTGGCTTGACGCTCAGCGGGAATGGCCGCATAGAGAGTGAGCTCTACCCTCCCCGCAGCATGTACGCTATACACTGACCTCCGCTGAAATCCTCGTTTTGACGCCGCTCTGATTCAGCTTGGTCCCTGCTTAGATATCGGCTTCGTATTCGCCAGGACCCCCCGCGCACTGACTGCACTGACTGCACGCTGTCTGCACACCTCAGCTTGGTCTCTGCTTAGATATCTGCCTCGGATTCACCAGGGTCTACGGGATCCTTGCCTGGCTTAAGTAGCAGGACTATGTTAGCCTTAGTCATAGACGGGGGTAAATTCCCCCTCTCCCTGGCATTGTTAAAGACCTTCAGTAGTTGGGGGAGTAGTACCTCAGAGTACTGTTTGTACACCTCCATGGGCAGACCGTCCTCCCCCGGGGCCTTGCAGTTAGGGAAAGCGCCCACTGCCCCCACCACTGCCTCCATCGTAATTGGCTTATCCAGTAAAGTACGCTGGTCAGCAGACAGCTTTGGGAAGACTAGTTGGGCTAGGTATAGCTCCAGATCTCCCTGAGTATATGCCGTGCCTGAACTGTACAGGGTCTCATAGAAACCCGCCAGTTCCTGCATAATTTGTTCTGGTTGTGAAACTAATCCTCCGGACCTGATTCGTATGGCCCCTATAGCGGGCGATCGTTGATGGGAGTTCGCAATCCGCGCCAATATACGGCCGGTTTTCTCACCCTCCTCACCCTCCAGCGTTCTGCCATACTTGCCAACTGTCCCGTTTTTAACGGGACAGTCCCGTTAAATAGGACCTAGTCCCGGCTAATTTAGCCTGCCGGGACTTGTCCCGGCTAGTGGGGAAGGCAGGTGCCCGCCGCCATCAGCGTTACACTGTCACATATAGCCTGTGCGAGCCGAGCAGCGGGCGCCCTGTGATTAGCTGAATGGGTTACGTGCAGGCAGTGCAGTGGACATATGGCTCCGTGATTGGCCCGGTTGAGCAGGTGACTGGTCACATGTGGACGTGGGGCGGGACAGGACTGTGGGAGTCCCGCCTCCAATACCTTGGCGCGCGTTGTGTGTCTTCTCCTCCTGAGGTCTCCGTGTCATCTGCCCTTCCACCAGCCTGCCGCTCTCTGTCAGCCCACCCCTCGCTGTAAGCCACCCCCTCTGTCAGCCCATCCCCCTCTCTTTGAGCCCCTTATTGCGCTGCGGTGTAGAGGAGGTGAAGGCTGAGCTGCCGGCCCGGCCGCTGCTGAACCAGCCAGGAGGTGGGGGGCGGGGCGGACTGAGCGGGGGGGGGGAGGCTAAAAATGCTACTTGTCAAGTTGCTCCGCACCGCTGAAGACAGCCGTGACACCCGCCGGCCGCGGGTACACTACAGCAGAGCGGTGCGAGTGTGCTGTGACTGAACGGACCGATGCCTTCACTTCCCTGTCAGGCAGATTAATCTCCGCCCGACAGGAGCTTCCTAGTCCCGCCCGGCGTGATGTCATTCACAGACCGGGAGGCGGGAAGAAAGAGCTGAGGAGAGTGCAGCTGTGAAGACCTGCGAGGAGCCAGTGAAGCCCTGTGCCAAAGTGCAAGTAAGTTTGAGAAGCTAAAAACTTAACCTAAGTCACTATCACAGTGGCTTAAAGGGGAGTTTCACCCTATAAAAAATTTCTAACACTGCATCCAGCCCAGTTGTGCATATAAAATTACACCGACCTTTTTTTTCCCGTCGATAGCGTTTAGCCGTTGAATTCACCGCAGCTTCCGGGTAGGGAATCCCGCGGGAGTGGGCGTTCCTATTGACATGCTAAACGACGGCGCACACAGCGCGTCACGACTTCCCGAAAGAAGCTCGGGTCGGCTCGGCTCTATTCGGCGCCTGTGCACAGGCGTCGAATAGAGCCGAGCCGACCCGAGCTTCCTTCAGGAAGTCGTGACGCGCTGTGTGCGCCGTCGTTTAGCATGTCAGTCAATTGGCATGTCAATAGGAACGCCCACTCCCGCGGGATTCCCTACCCGGAAGCTGCGGTGAATTCCACGGCTAAATGCTATCTACGGGAAAAAAAAGGTCAGTGTAATTTTATATGCACAACTGGGCTGGATGCAGTGTTAGAAATTTTTTATAGGGTGAAACTCCCCTTTAACTGTGTCAACATGCCTAAAGTGTTTAACTGTTTGGGGGGGGGGGGGGTTACATTGGTATTTGTAATATGCAGCATGGAGGGGGTTATTGCATTACTATACATTAGTGACCACTGGCAGATAATTAACCCCTTTGTGCTGCATTTGTGGTACCGGTATCAGAGTTAATTAGCCCCTATGTGGTGCAGCATCAAAGGGTTCATAAACTCTGATACCGGTACCACTAATGCAGCACAAAGGGGCTAATTACCAATACATGCCATCCAGCATATGCCACCTACTGACAGGTCAGGTCAGTGTATGCAATCAGGTCAGTGTATGCAATCAGGTCAGTGTATGCAGGCCAGGTCATTGTATTCAGGTGAGGTCAGTGTAGTCAGGTCAGTGTAGTCAGGTCAGTGTAGTCAGGTCAGTGTATGTAGGTAGGTCAGTGTATGTAGGTATGCTTTTAACTGTTTCTGCTGCAAGTGTTCAATTGTTTGTCTTTTTTTCTCTGACACTTTTTAAACAGCTTTTTTTTCCCCTTTCTGCTAATTAAGGGGAGTGTTTAATTGTTAACAGGTGAGTATATAAGTGTCTGTAAAAACTCCATAAGAGCTGGCTCATTGCTGATATCTGGTGTGGAATTTCTGATCAGAAGTGGAATTTTTGATTACAAGTGGAGAGTTAAAAACCAGGAGTTTAAAACAAGAGTTAAGACAGGAGTCTTCTAAAACTGTAAGTATTATCTTAATCTTCATACAAGTAATTATATTGTAACTGGGAAATGAGTGCTAGCAGGGTTGAAGGTTTTGCTCAGTGCACAGTGTGTCACATGTATGCAAAATTGGTGCAACAGCTCCAAGATGGATACCGCTGTGACAGATGTGAGCAGGTTGCCCTTCTGGAAGCTCGTATTAGAGATCTGGAGGAGCAAGTTGCAACACTGGGTAGAAATGACAACCTTGAAAGGGGTCCTCTGCTCGCTGAGCAAGTGGTCAGTAAGGTTGATGTGGAGGGTGGAGGGGAAAGTCAGGATTATCAGATAGGGAGATGGGTTAATGCAGTTAGAGGGAGTGGAAGGGGCGTGAAGAAAGGGAAGGCCAGTCCTGTATTTGTGCATCAAAACAAATTTGCCAAGTTGGGTGATGATGTGGAGGTGGCAAACACAGAGGTGGCAGCCCTAGATGTTACTGCTACCCCTAACAGCCGGGAGAGCAACCCATCTATTAGAGGTGGGGAGGGGAGTGCAGGTAGGCCTAGACAGTTGGTGGTAATAGGGGATTCTATAATCAGAAGGACTGATAGAATAATTTGTCGCCAGGATCGCTTCAACCGAATGGTTTGCTGTCTCCCTGGTGCCAGGGTTCGGCATGTGGTGGACCGGGTGGATAAATTACTGGGAGGGGCTGGGCATGACCCAGCTGTCTTGGTCCACGTTGGAACCAATGACAGTATACATGGAAGGTGGAGGCTCCTTAAGAATCAATTTAAAGAACTAGGCTGCAAGATGAAGGGAAGGACCTCCAAGGTGATATTCTCTGAAATATTGCCTGTGCCATGCGCAACACAGGAAAGGCAGGGGGAGATTAGAGAGCTGAATGCATGGCTAAAGACCTGGTGTAGGAAGGAGGGATTTGGGTTTCTAGAGCACTGGGCTGACTTTTCATTGGGGTGCAGCCTATATGCTAAAGACGGTTTGCACTTGAATGGAAGGGGGTCTGCTGTGCTGGGGGAGAGGTTTATGGGAATGCTGGAGGAGTATTTAAACTAGGATTGAGGGGGGAGGGTGAATTAGAATTACATCGAGCAGACAGGTCAGTTAGTGGTCAGACATTAATGGAGAGTGGAATGGGGATAGATGGGGGAAGGGTTATGGCAGGTGACAAGAAAGTTCCCATGTTGCAAACAGCCATTGGAAATAATAGTGCCATTTGTACTACTATAAATTATATGAAAAACACCAGAGAAAAATGTAACAATACATTTAAGTGTTTGTTCACCAATGCCAGAAGTCTGCCAAGCAAAACAGGTGAGCTGGAAGCTCTGATGCATGAGGAGAGCTATGATGTAATCGGTATTGCTGAAACTTGGCTTCAATCCTCACATGACTGGGCTATTAATATTCCTGGCTATGCTCTCTTTCGGAAAGACAGGGTAAAAAGGAAAGGTGGAGGGGTCTGTCTCTATGTGAGAAGTGACCTCAAAGCAAGCATGAAAGAGAACCTGGTTGATGGAGAGTGTGATGAGGCTGAAGCATTATGGGTGGAACTGCATACAGATGTGCGTAGTTCAAAATTAATCATTGGAGTTTGTTATAAACCACCCAATGTTAATGAGGAGGTGGAGACTCAGCTCCTTGCACAGATGGAAAGGGCTGCAAGGTCTGGGACGGTGATAATAATGGGGGATTTTAACTACCCAGAAATTGACTGGATTAATGGCACTTCTGGGACAGTTAAAGGACAACAATTTAAAAACCTATTGCAGGACAATTTTATGGTGCAGTTTATTGAGGCCCCAACTAGGAATGATGCCCTGTTGGACCTGATAATTTCAAACCATGCAGAGCTTATTACTAATGTTCAGATAAAGGAACACCTGGGTAGCAGTGATCATAACATGATTTCATTTAATGTTCACTATAAGCAAGAAATACATACAGGAAATATTAAAACACTAAATTTTAAGAGAGCAAATTTTCCAAGGATGAGGGCTGCTCTCCAGGACTTGGACTGGGAGGGACTATTGGCACAGATGAACACAGAACAGAAATGGGAATTCTTCAAAAAGACTGTGTGGAACCTCACTGCAAAGTATGTTCCCATGGGCAATAAGTTTAAAAGGCTAAAAATAAAACCTATGTGGCTCACGGTCAAAGTTAAAAAAGCTATAAACAATAAGAAAGTAGCTTTTAAAAAATATAAAAATGAAGGAACACTAGTGTTGTTTAAATGTTACAAAGAATATAACAGGATATGTAAAAAGGAAATCAAGGATGCAAAAATTCAAAATGAACGACAGATTGCAAAAGATAGTAGGACAAACCCCAAACAATTCTTTAAATATATTAATAGTAAAAAGGTGAAGTCTGAGCATGTAGGCCCCTTACAAAATAATCTAGAGTGGGTGACTGGGGACAAAGAGAAGGCAAATTTATTAAATGTTTTCTTCAGCTCTGTGTATACAATGGAGCATGGGGGAGCTCATGTCCAAAATGGGGGTGGGAGTGACACAGCCCCAAATCCACAATGGCTCAAAAGTGATATGGTCCAGAAATATTTAGACAGAATAAAGGTGGATAAAGCACCTGGACCTGATGGCATCCACCCACGGATCCTAGGTGAGTTGAGCTCTGTCATTTCAAAGCCACTGTATCTAATATTTAGGGTCTCATTAAAGACAGGAATAGTACCACTGGATTGGCGCAGGGCCAATGTGGTGCCTATATTTAAAAAGGGAACAAAGTCTTTACCAAGTAACTATAGACCTGTTAGTTTAACTTCTATAGTTGGGAAGATACTGGAACGTTTAATAAAAGACCACATGGATGAGTTCTTGCTCGAAAAAAACTATTTAAGCAGCAGACAACATGGATTCATGAAAGACAGAAGTTGTCAGACAAACCTGATTTCCTTTTATGAAGAGGTAAGTAAAACCCTGGACAGAGGCGTGGCTGTGGACGTGATATATTTGGATTTTGCAAAAGCGTTGGATACAGTTCCGCACACACGGCTCATGTGTAAGGTAAGGTCTACAGGATTGGATATATCAGTTTGTAAATGGATAGAAAACTGTCTGAAAGACAGAATTCAGAGAGTCGTGGTTAATGATTCTTACTCTGAATGGTCCAATGTTATCAGTGGTGTACCCCAAGGTTCAGTGCTGGGACCCTTACTTTTCAATATATTTATAAATGATATTGGGTCTGAGATCAAAAGTAACATTTCTGTCTTTGCAGATGACACCAAGCTATGCAGTGGAATAACGTCCTTACAGGATGTCTCCAATTTACAAGCCGACCTCAATGCTCTGTCTAATTGGGCGACTAAGTGGCAGATGAGGTTTAATGTAGATAAATGTAAAGTTATGCACTTGGGGGCTAAGAATATGCATGCATCATACATACTAGGGGGAGTACAACTGGGGGGATCTGTAGTGGAGAAGGATCTGGGGGTTTTGGTTGATCATAAGCTCAATAATAACATGCAATGCCAAGCTGCGGTTTCCAAAGCGAGCAAAGTCCTTTCTTGTATAAGAGAGGTATGGACTCCAGAGAGATAGATATCATTTTGCCCCTGTACAAATCATTAGTAAGACCTCATCTGGAATATGCAGTTCAGTTTTGGGCACCAGTTCTCAAAAAGGATATAGGAGAACTGGAGAAAGTGCAGAGAAGAGCAACCAAACTGATAAGAGGCATGGAGGAGCTCAGCTATGAGGAAAGATTAGAGGAACTGAATCTATTCACTCTTGAGAAGAGGAGAATTAGGGGGGATATGATCAACATGTACAAATATATAAGGGGTCCATACAGTGAACTTGGTGTTGAGTTATTCACTTTACGGTCATCACTGAGGACAAGGGGGCACTCTTTACGTCTAGAGGAAAAGAGATTTCACCTCCAAATACGGAAAGGTTTTTTCACAGTAAGAGCTGTGAAAATGTGGAACAGACTCCCTCCAGAGGTGGTTCTGGCCAGCTCAGTAGATTGCTTTAAGAAAGGTCTGGATTCTTTCCTAAATGTACAGAATATAACTGAGTACTAAGATTTGTAGGTATAGTTGATCCAGGGTAAATCCGATTGCCTCTCGGGGGATCAGGAAGGAATTTTTTCCCCTGCTGTAGCAAATTGGATCATGCTCCGCTGGGGGTTTTTGCCTTCCTCTGGATCAACTGTGGGTATGAAGTTGGGTGTATAGGATTTTACTGTGTTTTTTTATTTTGTTTTTTGTGGTTGAACTGGATGGACTTGTGTCTTTTTTCAACCTGACTAACTATGTAACTATGTAACTATGTAAGGTCAGTGTGGTCAGGTCAGTGTGGTCAGGTCAGTGTGGTCAGGTCAGTGTAGTCAGGTCAGTGTATGCAAGTCAGGTCAAGTCAGATCAGTGTATGCAGGTCAGGTCAGTGTATGCAGGTCAGCTCAGGTCAGTGTGGTCAGGTCAGGTCAGTGTGGTCAGGTCAGGTCAGTGTAGTCAGGTCAGGTCAGTGTATGCAGGACAGGTCATGTCAGTGTAGTCAGGTCAGGTCAGTGTAGTCAGGTCAGGTCAGTGTAGTCAGGTCAGGTCAGTGTAGTCAGGTCAGGTCAGTGTATGCAGGTCAGGTCAGTGTAGTCAGGTCAGTGTAGTCAGGTCAGGTCAGATCAGTGTAATCAGGTCAGGTCAGTGTGGTCAGGTCAGCGTAGTCAGGTCAGCTCAGTCTAGTCAGGTCAGTGTATGCAGGACAGCTCAGGTCAGTGTAGTCAAGTCAGTGTATGCAGGGCAGGTCATGTTAGTGTATGCAGGTGTACTAACACACACACTCACGTAGGTCACCCTGCGCCACTCCATCGACCGTCCCCGCAAGTTTAGTTTACAAAATGCATGCAATGACAGTTGATAAGGATTAACCGTTTCCAACCGCCGCACGACGATGTACGGCGACAGAATGGCACGGCTGCGCACATGGGTGTCCAGGTATGTCCCCATTAAGATGCAGAGCCATTGGTCGCGAGCGCGGCGGCATGTTCATAGCTGTGCTGCAAAGTGTCCCTGGAATTTTTTTTCAAATGTTGGCAACTATGGTTCTGCCTGCTTTGCAAAAAAACGTTTCTTCTCAGCCGACGAGGTGAGCAACTGCTGATAGGCCAAATGAGCGGCCTGCCAGGTCTCCCTGGTCAAATCAGAAGGATGCGCTATGTAAGCCCGTTCCATGTCCTGAACCCTGCTCTCCACATCCATCAGTAAAGCTGTAGAGGCCTTTTTGACCCCATTCGCATGCTAATAGTCTGCTGGCCTATCTAACTGCTGCTTTGCATTGCAAGCTATTACTGAGTCTGTCATCTACTAGGACCACTCAGATCCTTTTCCATCCTCGATTCCTCCCAGGGGTTCGCCCTCTAGAGCTGGGGTGTCAAATCAATTTCATTGCGAGTCACATCAGTATTATGGCTGTTGGGCCGGTTGTATCTAACCTAATCTGTAAGATTATATAAAGTTATCCAAAGATATTTTTTCTTAAAGAAAACCATGCCTCCCCCCCTGCTATGTACATCATGCAGAGTTCAGGAGTGCGCTACGTACCGAGTACAGCTTCAGGTGTGCCCTATATGCATTGCACAGAGTTCAAGGGTTCCCAATGCGCAGTTTACAGAGTTTAGGGGTGCCCTACATCAGTATTATGGCTGCCCTAAAAGGGACGGTTGTATCTAGACTAATCTGTAAGATTATATACATTTATCCAAAGCTTTTCTTCTGACAGAAACCCATGCCCCCTACTCCTGCTATGTACACCATGCAAAGTTCAGGAGTGCGATACGTGCCAAGCGCAGTTTCAGGGGTGCCCTATTCACAGTTTGCAGTGTTCAGGGGGTGCCCTACATACATTGCGGAGAGTTCAGGGGGTGCCCTATGCACAGTTTGCAGGGTTCAGGGGGTGCCCTATGCACAGCTTGCAGAGTTCAGGGGGTGCCCTATGCACAGTTTACAGAGTTCAGGGGGTGCCCTATGCACAGTTTGCAGAGTTCAGGGGGTGCCCAACATACAGTACATTGTGCAGAGTTCAGGGGTGCCCTATGCACAGAGTGCATAATTCAGTGGTGCCCTACATATATTGTGCAGAGTTAAGGGCCCAGATTGTCAAAGGAGGTACAACGGCGTATCTCTGAGTCTGGCCGGTCGTATCTATGCGCCTGATTCTTAGAATCAGTTACGCATAGATTTCTATTAGATCCGACCGGCGTAAGTCTCTTACGCCGTCGAAACTCTTAACTGCATATTTACGCTGGCCGCTAGGGGCGTGTACGCTGATTTACGCCTAGAAATATGTAAATCAGCTATATACGCAAATTCACGAACCTACGCCCGGCCGACGCAGTACAGCTACGCCGTTTACGTTAGGCTTTTCCCGGCGTAAAGTTACCCCTGCTATATGAGGCGTACATGCGGCGTAACAATGTTAAGTATGGACGTCGTTCCCGCGTCGAATTTTGGAAATTTGACGTCGTTTGCGTAAGTCGTTTGCGAATGGGGCTGGACGTCATTTACGTTCACGTCGAAACCAATACGTCCTTGCGGCGTACTTTGGAGCAATGCACACTGGGATATGTCCACGGATGGCGCATGCGCCGTTCGTAAATAGCGTCATTTACGTGGGGGTCACATAACATTTACATAACACACTCCCACATCTTCCACATTCGAATTCGGCGTGCTTACGCCGGCCTATTTACACTACGCCACCGCAACTTACGGAGCAAGTGCTTTGAGAATACTGCACTTGCCCGTCTAAGTTGCGGAGGCGTAACGTAAATAGGATACGTTACGCCCGCACAAAGATACGCCGATCTACGAGAATCTGGGCCAAGGAGTGTACTACATACAGAGTGCAGGGTTTAGAAGTGTGCTATACACACGGCCAGATTCTCATACATTAACGTTGCTCTTGGGCAGCGTAATGTATGTGCTGTACGCTACACCGCCGCAGGTTTACATCCTGATTCTCAGAACACTTACCTGTAAACTTGCGGCGGTGTATCGTTAATTCGCTCGGCGCAAGCCCGCCCAATTCAAATGGGGCGGGCACCATTTAAATTAGGCGCGCTCCCGCGCCGAGCGTACTGCGCATGCTCCTTCGGGTTAAATTACCCGACGTGCATTGCGCTAAATGACGTTGCCCCGACGTCATTTGCTTAGACGTTTACGTAAATGTCGTCCAGCGGCATTCACGGACGTCTTACGCAAATGACGTATTTTTTTTAAACTTCGACGCGGGAACGACGGCCATAGTTAACATTGGTTGCCCCTGCTAATAGCAGGGGCAACCTTACGCGTCGCGTACGCTACGGAAACGACGTAAATTCTCAGCGTCGGACGCGCGTAGGTTCGGGAATCTCGCGTACTTACCTCATTTGCATAGACGACAGGGAAAACGACGATGCGACACCTAGCGGCGGGAAAATAAATTACTTTTAACCTCTTCCATACAGGGCAGTTATACACACTTCCATACCAGGCCTATTCTGGCACTTCTCTCCTACATGTACAAATCATAATTTTTTTGCTAGAAAATTACACAGAACCCCCAAACATTATATATTTTTTTTTAGCAGACACCCTAGGGAATAAAACGACGGTCATTGAAACCTTTTATCTTGCACGGTATTTGCGCAATAATTTTTCAAACGCCTTTTTTTTGGAAAAAAATTGTTTCATGAATTAAAAAAATAAAAAACAGTAAAGTTAGCCCAATTTTTTTGTATAATATGAAAGATGATGTTACACCGAGTAAATAGATACCTAACATGTCACGCTTTAAAATTGCGCACACTCATGGAATGGCGCCAAACTTCGGTACTTAAAAATCTCCATAGGCAACGATTTGAAATTTTTTACAGGTTACCAGTTTAGATTTACAGAGGAGATCTAGTGCTAGAATTGTTGCTGGCACTCTAACGCACGCGGCGATACCTCACATATGTGGTTTAAACAGCGTTTACATATGTCGGCGGGACTTGCGTGTGCGTTCGCTTCTGCGCGCAAGCTACCGGGGACAGGGGCGTTAAAAAAATAAATTTTATTTCTTTTTTTATTTTTATATATTTATTTCTTTTTTTACACTTTTTTTTTTTTTTTTTTTTTTTTTTTGATCACTTTTATTCCTATTACAAGGAATGTAAACATCCCTTGTAATAGGAATGTGTGTGACAGGTACTCTTTATGGAGAGATGCGGGGTCAATAAGACCCCACATCTCTCCTCCAGGCTGGAAAGCATGAAATCGGTGAAAAAAAATTCACCGATCTCATGCTTGCTGTTGCTTAGCAGCCGCAATCGCGGCTTTGTTTACTTACGGGACCCGGGCGTGACGTCATCACATCGCGCCCGGGTCCTCCGACGGTCATAGAGATGACTGGTGACCATCTGGTCACCAGTCATCTCTATGCTTCCTGCGAGCGCCGGACGATTCGTTCTCCGGGCCCCCGATGGCACGGGAGAGCCCGGAGAAGCACCGGATGGCGGCGGGAGGGGGGGGATGTCCCCTCCCGCCGCCTGTAAGAACGATCTAGCGGCGGAACCGCCGCTATGATCGTTCTTACGTTGTGCAGAATCGCCGGCAGTTTAGAAGGATATCTGAATGATGCCTCTAGCTGCAGGCATCATTCAGATATCCCCCCCACAAAGCCTAGGACGTCATATGACGTCCACTCTGAACGGCAGAGGTTCTTTGTGGACGTTATTTCACTATGGGC
This sequence comes from Rana temporaria, assembly GCF_905171775.1. NCBI lineage: Eukaryota > Metazoa > Chordata > Amphibia > Anura > Ranidae > Rana > Rana temporaria. The sequence goes on from NC_053490.1 coordinate 12,827,172, forward strand.
CGGTAAGGAAGTGGTTAAGATCTGACAGCGTAAGAGCCTTTACGCATGTCAGATCTAATGGTTATCTATGCGCAACTGATTCTAAGAATCAGTCGCATAGATACCCGGGGCCAGATGAGGAGTTACGACGGCGCTAATGGTGTTGTGCCGTCGTAACGCCTTTGAGAATCTGGCCCACAGTGTGCAGGGTTAAGCTCTCGTTCACAGGATGCCCACATCTCACTTCCACCCCTCTTAGCTCTGACTTCTGCACCACTGCCCCCCATCCCCCACCTCTGTACACATCTCCCTCCACAGCCTTCATCTCTCCAACCCCCTCCCAAAAAGGCTTCCTTGCATCTCACCTACGCAGCCTGGCTCTATTAACTCCCTGCAGTGTAGGGGGCTTCACCTTTCTCTCTCACCTGCAGGGAGATCATTGGTTGGCATATATGCACCTGAGCACAGGTGGGGATCACAGTGCAGCGTCCCACGTGATACCCCATCCTGCACTGCACCTGCATCTCCCGTGTCCCTGCCATAAGTGCGGGGAAGGCAGGGTTCTGTGAGTGCCATCGAGTGGCAAGCTGTCCTTCTAAACACAGAAGTCTTCTATATTTACAAGTGACAGTGGTGAGCAGGAAGCAGAGGGTGAGAGGTGGTGAACCCCTATTCCGCCAATCCCCACCCCCTGCTTGTGATTGGGGAAATCATAAATCCCACCTCTTGTGTCCAATCACTGTGCTGTGATTCGTTACAGCACAAGCTGATTTTTGGGAAGGGGGGGGGGTGTCCCCGAATGGTAGTTTGGAAATGTGGTCACCCTAATTGTAGGTAGATAGACAGATGAGGGGGACAGGGACAGTGATCAGTAAAATGTTAAAAATCTGGAAAGTGGAGAGGGTGGTCTGTACTGAGGGAGGGGGATCTATACTGAGGGAGGGTCTATACTGAGGGGGGTCTGTACTTATTGGGGGGCCGGTACTTATTGGGGGAGGTCTGTACTGAGGGGGGTCTATACTGAGGGGGGTCTGTACTTATTGGGGGGCCTGTACTTATTGGGGGAGGTCTGTACTGAGGGAGGGTCTATACTGAGGGGGGTCTGTACTTATTGGGGGAGGTCTGTACTGAGGGGGGTCTATACTGAGGGGGGGGGTCTGTACTTATTGGGGGATCTGTACTTATTGGGGTGTCTGTAATTATTGGGGGGTCTATACTTATTGGGGGGGTCTGTACTGAGGGAGAGGGGTCTGCACAGTACAGTGCACAAAGCAAGGGCCCGGATTCAGGCAGAATTGCGCATAATTTACGGAGGCGCAGGGCAAGGTTTTTGCCCTGCGCCCCCGCAAATTTGCTCCGCTGCCCTTGATTCACGGAGCAGAAGCTCCGTGAATTGCGCGGGCGCGCCGGCAAAATGCCCGGCGCTAGAGCACGCAATTTAAATGATCCCGTAGGGGGCGGGAATCATTTAAATTAGGCGCGTTCCCGCGCCGATCATAGAGCGCATGCTCCGTCGGGAAACTTTCCCGACGTGCATTGCGGCAAATGACGTCGCAAGGACGTCATTTGCTTCAAAGTGAACGTGAATGGCGTCCAGCGCCATTCACGATTAACTTACGCAAACGACGTAAAATTCAAATTTCGCGACGCGGGAACGACGGGTATACGTAACATGGGCTGCCCCTGCTAATTGCGCCCAAGGTCCATAAATACATGGATGACGAGTTTAGGGTGGAGGAACTTGACTGCCCTGCACATAGTCCTGAACTCAACCTGACAGAACACCTTTGGGATGAATTAGAGCGGAGACTGAGAGCCAGACCTTCTTGTCCAACATCAGTACCTGACCTCACAAATACACTTCTGGAAGAATGGTCAAACATTCCCATAGACACACTCCTAAACCTTGTGGACGGCCTTCCCAGAAGAGTTGAAGCTGTTATAGCTGCAAACGGCGGGGCCAACTCAATATTGAACCCTACGGACTAAAGGTGCGTACACACGATCGGATATTCCGACAACAATTGTGTGACGGACGTGTTTTGTCAGATAACCCGACCGTCTGTACGCTCCATCGGACAATTGTTGTCGGAATTTCCAGCAACAAATGTTGGCTGCGCATGCTCTCAAATAGTCCGACAACAAATGTGTTCAAAATCCAAAGTACAAACACGCATGCTCCGAACCAATGCTAAACATCAGACAACAATAGCAGAAGTTGCCCAAAGGGTGGCGGTAAAGAGCTGAAAAAACACGTAGTTTGGTGTATGTTGGCTGAAAATGTTCTGTTCACGGCCAACGCCCTTCGGACAAAAATCCACGGATTTGTCCGATGGAAATCCGATCGTGTGTACCAGGCTTCAAGCGGAGGTCCACCCTAAATAAACAGCCAAAAAGGCTCCAAAAAATGAGATTTTTTTTTATACTTACCAGAAATGGCTGTTGCTAGGCAGATCGTCCTAATCTGCCACTTCCTCGTCCGCGGTGATCTTCTCTTTTCTCCTCCTCGCGTTGCCTCACACATGCGCAGTAGGAAACAGGCAGTGAAGCCGCAAGGCTCCACTGTCTGTTTCCCTTAGTGAGGGTGGCGGCGCCGATACACGGTCCGGAGGATGAATCGGCCTCGGGCGGCCGACATCGTGGGCACCCTGGACAGGTAAGTGTGCTTATAAAAAGTCAGCAGCTACAGTGTTTGTAGCCGCTGACTCTTAAAAAAAAAAAATCCCAGCTGGACCTCCACTTTAAGACTGGGATGTCATTAAAGTTTATAAAAGAAATGTAGCAGAACATATTTTGGCTTAAATGTATGAAAAATTATTATTTGTTTGCAAACTGTTTTTCTTTTCCACATTTTTGGTATTTTTTCTTCATTTATATACCAAAAACAATTAAATTAAATACCACCAAAAGAAAGAACAAAGTGTGACAGCGCTGAAATATGAAAATTGGCCTGGTTTAATCCCAACTCTGTGCCCTGTGAACCTTAACCCCTTTTGTATCATGTCTGCGGTCTTTGACCACCTCTTGTATCATGTCTGCGGTCTCTGACCATTTCTTGTATCATCTTTGCAGTCTCGGACCATCTCCAGTAGTATGTCTGCAGTCTCTGACCATCTCCTGTAGTATGTCTGCAGTCTCTGACCATCTTCTGTACCATGTCTGCAGTCTCTGACCATCTCTTGTATCATGTCTGCAGTCTCTGACCATTTCTTGTATCATCTCTGCAGTCTCGGACCATCTCCTGTACTATGTCTGCAGTATCTGACCAGCTCTTGTATCATGTCTGTAGTCTCTGACCATCTCCTGTACTATGTCTGCAGTCTCTGACCATCTCCTGTATCATGTCTGCAGTCTCTGACCATCTCTTGTATCATGTCTGCAGTCTCTGACCATCTCTTGTACCATGTCTGCAGTCTCTGACCATCTATTGTATCATGTCTAACTATTGTGACTGCGATCGTTGACCATTTCTTGTATCATCTCTGCAGTCTTTCGCACTTTTGATTTTTCATGTTCGTGACCCATAGACAGGGCCGGACTGGGAGTAAAAACCAGCCCTGGAAAACCTTTCATACCAGCCCCATAGCATTATTATACCAGCCCAACATCATAACGTCATTATTTTCTTGTTTTTAAAAGAGAAAACCATACATTTTAAAGAAACATTTAAAGAGCGTATTATATAAAGATAAGACAGATATGAAAGCACATAGGGCTAGGGAGATTAATATATATATATATGAATGAATGAATGAAAACTTATATAGCGCAACACATGCGAACTTAATCGCCTCTGGGCGCTTGTTATATATATATATATTACAGTGGAACCTCAGATTACGAGCATAATCCGTTCCAGGAGAATGCTCGTAATCCAAAGTACTCACATATCAAAGTGAGTTTCCCCATTGAAGTTAATGGAAACAAAAATAATTTGTTCCGCATTGACTTCAATTGCATGCAATACCGCATGTGGCCAGAGGTGGGGGGCACCAGAGAGCATCGGAGACACTCGGAAATGTCACTTGCCACTTGTCCCTTGTCACCAGATTCAGCATGTCACGACAGCAGGGGACTGGGTGACAGAGGACTGGGCGACAGCAGGGGACTGGGCGACAGAGGACTTGGCGACAGCAGGGGACTGGGTGACAGAGGACTTGGTGACAGCAGGGGACTCGGTGACAGAGGAATTGGCGACAGCAGGGGACTGGGTGACAGAGGACTTGGCGACAGCAGGGGACTGGGTGACAGAGGACTTGGCGACTGGGTGACAGAGGACTTGGCGATAGCAGGGGATTGGGTGACAGAGGACTTGGCGACAGAGAACTTGGCGACAGCAGGGGACTGGGTGACAGAGGGCTGGGTGACAGTAGAGGACTGGGTGACAGAGGGCTGGGTGACAGGGGACTGGGTGACAGCAGGGGACTGGGTGACAGAGGGCTGAGTGACAGAGGGCTGAGTGACAGAGGGCTGGGCGACAGCAGGGGACTGGGTGACAGAGGACTGGGCGACAGCAGGGGACTGGGCGACAGAGGACTTGGCGACAGCAGGGGACTGGGTGACAGAGGACTTGGTGACAGCAGGGGACTCGGTGACAGAGGAATTGGCGACAACAGGGGACTGGATGACAGAGGACTTGGCGACAGCAGGGGACTGGGTGACAGAGGACTTGGCGACTGGGTGACAGAGGACTTGGCGATAGCAGGGGATTGGGTGACAGAGGACTTGGCGACAGAGAACTTGGCGACAGCAGGGGACTGGGTGACAGAGGGCTGGGTGACAGTAGAGGACTGGGTGACAGAGGGCTGGGTGACAGGGGACTGGGTGACAGCAGGGGACTGGGTGACAGAGGGCTGAGTGACAGAGGGCTGAGTGACAGAGGGCTGGGCGACAGCAGGGGACTGGGTGACAGAGGACTTGGTGACAGCAGGGGACTCGGTGACAGAGGAATTGGCGACAGCAGGGGACTGGATGACAGAGGACTTGGCGACAGCAGGGGACTGGGTGACAGAGGACATGGCGACTGGGTGACAGAGGACTTGGTGACAGCAGGGGATTGGGTGACAGAGGACTTGGCGACAGAGAACTTGGCGACAGCAGGGGACTGGGTGACAGAGGGCTGGGTGACAGTAGGGGACTGGGTGACAGGGGACTGGGTGACAGAGGGCTGAGTGACAGAGGGCTGAGTGACAGGGGACTGGGTTACAGAGGGCTGGGTGACAGCAGGGGACTGGGTGACACAGGGGACTGGGTGACAGAGGGCTTGGTGACAGAGGCCTGGGTGACACAGAGGACTGGGTGACAGAGGGCTGGGTGGTAGGGGACTGGGTGACACAGGGGACTGGGTGACAGCAGGGGACTGGGTGACAGAGGGCTGGGTGACACAGGGGACTGGGTGACACAGGGGACGGGGTGACACAGGGCTGGGTGACAGTAGGGGGCTTGGTGACAGCAGGGGACTGGGTGACAGAGGACTGGGTGACAGCAGGGGACTGGGTGACATGGGACTGGGTGACAGGGGACTGGGTGACAGCAGGGGACTGGGTGACACAGGGGACTGGGTGACACAGGGCTGGGTGACAGTAGGGGGCTGGGTGACAGCAGGGGACTGGGTGACAGAGGGCTGGGTGACAGAGGGCTGGGTGACAGCAGGGGACTGGGTGACAGAGGGCTGGGTGACAGGGGACTGGGTGACAGAGGGCTGGGTGACAGGGGACTGGGTGACACAGGGGACTGGATGACACAGGGCTGGGTGACACAGGTGACTGGGTGAGATAGGGGACTGGGTGACAGCAGGGGGCTTGGTGACAGCAGGGGACTGGGTGACAGAGGGCTGGGTGACAGAGGGCTGGGTGACAGAGGGCTGGGTGACAGCAGGGGACTGGGTGACAGAGGGCTGGGTGACAGCAGGGGACTGGGTGACAGCAGGGGACTGGGTGACACAGGGCTGGGTGACAGCAGGGGACTGGGTGACAGCAGGGGCTGGGTGACACAGGGGACTGGGTGACACAGGGGACTGGGTGACAGCAGGGGACTGGGTGACACAGGGGACTGGGTGAGATAGGGGACTGGGTGACACAGGGGATTGGGTGAGATAGGGGACTGGGTGACACAGGGGACTGGATGACACAGGGGACTGGGTGAGATAGGGGACTGGGTGACACAGGGGACTGGGTGACACAGGGGACTGGGTGAGATAGGGGACTGGGTGACAGCAGGGGACTGGGTAAGATAGGGGACTATGTGACAGCAGGGGACTGGGTGACAGCAGGGGACTGGGTGACACAGGGGGCTGGGTGACACAGGGGGCTGGGTGACACAGGGGACTGGGTGACACAGGGCTGGGTGACACAGGACTAGTTGACACAGGGGACTGGGTGACACAGGGGACTGGGTGACACGGGGCTGGGTGACACAGGGGCTGGGTGAGATAGGGGCTGGGTGAGATAGGGGACTGGGTGACACAGGGGACTGGGTGACACAGGGGACTGGGTGACACGGGACTGGGTGACACAGGGCTGGGTGACAGCAGGGGACTGGATGACACAGGACTGGGTGACACAGGGGACTGGGTGACACAGGGGACTGGGTGACACAGGGAACTGGGTGACACAGGGGACTGGGTGACACAGGGGACTGGGTGACACAGAGGACTGGGTGACACAGGGCTGGGTGACAGCAGGGGACTGTGTGACACAGGGGACTGTGTGACACAGGACTGGGTGACACAGGGGACTGGGTGACACAGGGGACTGGGTGACACAGGACTAGAGGACACAGGACTGGGTGACACAGGGGACTGGGTGACACAGGGGACTGGGTGAGATAGGGGACTGGGTGACACAGAGGACTGGGTGACACAGGGCTGGGTGACAGCAGGGGACTGGGTGACACAGGGGACTGGGTGACACAGGACTGGGTGACACAGGGGACTGGGTGACACAGGGGACTCGGTGACACAGGGGACTGGGTGAGATAGGGGACTGGGTGACACAGAGGACTGGGTGACAGCAGGGGGCTGGGTGACACAGGGGGCTGGATGACACAGGGGGCTGGGTGACACAGGGGACTGGGTGACACAGGGCTGGGTGACACAGGACTGGTTGACACAGGGGACTGGGTGACACAGGGGACTGGGTGACACGGGGCTGGGTGACACAGGGGCTGGGTGAGATAGGGGCTGGGTGAGATAGGGGACTGGGTGACACAGGGGACTGGGTGACACAGGGGACTGGGTGACACAGGGGACTGGGTGACACGGGACTGGGTGACACAGGGGACTGGGTGACACAGGGGACTGGGTGACACAGGGCTGGGTGACAGCAGGGGACTGGATGACACAGGACTGGGTGACACAGGGGACTGGGTGACACAGGGGACTGGGTGACACAGGGAACTGGGTGACACAGGGGACTGGGTGACACAGGGGACTGGGTGACACCAGGGGACTGGATGACACAGGACTGGGTGACACAGGGGACTGGGTGACACAGGGGACTGGGTGACACAGGGGACTGGGTGACACAGAGGACTGGGTGACACAGGGCTGGGTGACAGCAGGGGACTGTGTGACACAGGGGACTGTGTGACACAGGACTGGGTGACACAGGGGACTGGGTGACACAGGGGACTGGGTGACACAGGACTGGGTGACACAGGACTGGGTGACACAGGGGACTGGGTGAGATAGGGGACTGGGTGAGATAGGGGACTGGGTGACACAGGGCTGGGTGACACAGAGGACTGGGTGACACAGGGGACTGGGTGACACAGGGGACTGGGTGACACAGGGGACTCGGTGACACAGGGGACTCGGTGACACAGGGGACTCGGTGACACAGGGGACTGGGTGAGATAGGGGACTGGGTGACACAGAGGACTGGGTGACACAGGGCTGGGTGACAGCAGGGGGCTGGGTGACAGCAGGGGACTGGGTGACACAGGAATGGGTGACACAGGGGACTGGGTGACACAGGGGACTGGGTGACACAGGGGACTGGGTGACAGGGGACTGGGTGACACAGGGCTGGGTGACACAGGGGACTGGGTGACACAGGGGACTGGGTGACACAGGGGACTGGGTGACACAGGGGACTGGGTGACACAGGACTGGGTGACACAGGACTGGGTGACACAGGGGACTGGGTGACACAGGACTGGGTGACACGGGAGACTAGGTGACACAGGACTGGGTGACACAGGGGGCTGGGTGACACAGGACTGGGTGACACAGGGGACTGGGTGACACAGGGGCTGGGTGACACAGGGGACTGGGTGACACAGGGGACTGGGTGACACAGGGGACTGGGTGACTCAGGGGACTGGGTGACACAGGGGACTGGGTGAGATAAGGGACTGGGTGACACAGAGGACTGGGTGACACAGGGGGCTGGGTGACAGCAGGGGACTGGGTGACACAGGGGACTGGGTGACACGGGACTGGGTGACACAGGGGACTGGGTGACACAGGACTGGGTGAAACAGGGCTGGGTGACATAGGGGACTGGGTGACACAGGACTGGGTGACACAGGGGACTGGGTGACACAGGACTGGGTGACCCAGGACTGGGTGACACAGGGGACTGGGTGACCCAGGACTGGGTGACACAGGGGACTGGGTGACACAGGGGACTGGGTGACACAGGGGACTGGGTGACACAGGGGACTGGGTGACACAGGGCTGGGTGACACAGGGGACTGGGTGACACAGGGCTGGGTGACACAGGGGACTGGGTGACACAGGGCTGGGTGACACAGGGCTGGGTGACACAGGGCTGGGTGAGATAGGGGACTGGGTGACACAGGGGACTGGGTGACACAGGGGCTGGGTGACACAGGGGACTGGGTGACACCGGGGCTGGGTGACACAGGGGACTGGGTGACACAGGGGACTGGGTGACACAGGGGACTGGGTGACAGCAGGGGACTGACACAGGGGACTGGGTGACACTGGGGACTGGGTGACACAGGGGACTGGGTGACACTGGGGACTGGGTGACACTGGGGACTAGGGGACTGGGTGACACTGGGGACTAGGTGACACTGGGGACTGGGTGACACTGGGGACTAGGGGACTGGGTGACACTGGGGACTAGGGGACTGGGTGACACTGGGGACTAGGGGACTGGGTGACAGCAGGGGACTGACACAGGGGACTGGGTGACACTGGGGACTAGGGGACTGGGTGACACTGGGGACTGGGTGACAGCAGGGGACTGGGTAACACTGGGGACTGGGTGACACTGGGGACTAGGGGACTGGGTGACACTGGGGACTGGGTGACACTGGGGACTAGGGGACTGGGTGACACAGGGGACTGGGTGACACGGGAGACTAGGTGACACAGGACTGGGTGACACAGGGGGCTGGGTGACACAGGACTGGGTGACACAGGGGACTGGGTGACACAGGGGACTGGGTGAGATAAGGGACTGGGTGACACAGAGGACTGGGTGACACAGGGGACTGGGTGACACAGGGGGCTGGGTGACACAGGGGGCTGGGTGACACAGGGGACTGGGTGACACAGGACTGGGTGACACAGGGGACTGGGTGACACAGGACTGGGTGACCCAGGGGACTGGGTGACCCAGGACTGGGTGACACAGGGGACTGGGTGACACAGGGGACTGGGTGACACAGGGCTGGGTGAGATAGGGGACTGGGTGACACCGGGGCTGGATGACACAGGGGACTGGGTGACACAGGGGACTGGGTGACAGCAGGGGACTGACACAGGGGACTGGGTGACACTGGGAACTGGGTGACACTGGGGACTGGGTGACACTGGGGACTGGGTGACACAGGGGACTGGGTGACACTGGGGACTGGGTGACACTGGGGACTAGGGGACTGGGTGACACTGGGGACTAGGGGACTGGGTGACACAGGGGACTGGGTGACACTGGGGACTAGGGGACTGGGTGACACTGGGGACTGGGTGACAGCAGGGGACTGACACAGGGGACTGGGTGACACTGGGTGACACTGGGGACTGGGTGACAGCAGGGGACTGGGTGACACTGGGGACTGGGTGACACTGGGGACTGGGTGACACTGGGGACTGGGTGACACTGGGGACTAGGGGACTGGGTGACACTGGGGACTAGGGGACTGGGTGACACTGGGGACTAGGTGACACTGGGGACTGGGTGACACTGGGGACTAGGGGACTGGGTGACACTGGGGACTAGGGGACTGGGTGACACTGGGGACTGGGTGACAGCAGGGGACTGACACAGGGGACTGGGTGACACTGGGGACTAGGGGACTGGGTGACACTGGGGACTGGGCGACAGCAGGGGACTGGGTGACACTGGGGACTAGGGGACTGGGTGACACTGGGGACTGGGTGACACTGGGGACTAGGGGACTGGGTGACACTGGGGACTGGGTGACACTGGGGACTGGGTGACACTGGGGACTAGGGGACTGGGTGACACTGGGGACTGGGTGACACTGGGGACTAGGTGACACTGGGGACTGGGTGACACTGGGGACTGGGTGACACTGGGGACTGGGTGACACTGGGGACTGGGTGACACTGGGGACTAGGGTGACACTGGGGACTAGGTGACACTGGGGACTGGGTGACACTGGGGACTGGGTGGCACTGGGGACTAGGGGACTGGGTGACACTGGGGACTGGGTGACACTGGGGACTAGGGGACTGGGTGACACTGGGGACTAGGGGACTGGGTGACACAGGGGACTGGGTGACACTGGGGACTAGGGTGACACTGGGGACTAGGTGACACTGGGGACTGGGTGACACTGGGGACTGGGTGACACTGGGGACTGGGTGACACTGGGGACTAGGGGACTGGGTGACACTGGGGACTAGGGGACTGGGTGACACTGGGGACTGGGTGACACTGGGGACTGGGTGACACTGGGGACTAGGGGACTGGCTGACACTGGGGACTAGGGTGACACTGGGGACTGGGTGACACTGGGGACTGGGTGACACTGGGGACTAGGGGACTGGGTGACACTGGGGACTGGGTGACACTGGGGACTGGGTGACACTGGGGACTAGGGGACTGGGTGACACTGGGGACTAGGGGACTGGGTGACACTGGGGACTGGGTGACACTGGGGACTGGGTGACACTGGGGACTGGGTGACACTGGGGACTGGGTGACACTGGGGACTGGGTGACACTGGGGACTGGGTGACACTGGGGACTAGGGTGACACTGGGGACTGGGTGACACTGGGGACTGGGTGACACTGGGGACTGGGTGACACTGGGGACTAGGGGACTGGGTGACACTGGGGACTAGGGGACTGGGTGACACTGGGGACTGGGTGACACTGGGGACTGGGTGACACTGGGGACTAGGGGACTGGCTGACACTGGGGACTAGGGTGACACTGGGGACTGGGTGACACTGGGGACTAGGGGACTGGGTGACACTGGGGACTGGGTGACACTGGGGTCTGGGTGACACTGGGGACTAGGGGACTGGGTGACACTGGGGACTAGGGGACTGGGTGACACTGGGGACTAGGGGACTGGGTGACACTGGGGACTGGGTGACACTGGGGACTGGGTGACACTAGGGACTGGGTGACACTGGGGACTAGGGGACTGGGTGACACAGGGGACTGGGTGACACTGGGGACTAGGGTGACACTGGGGACTAGGTGACACTGGGGACTGGGTGACACTGGGGACTGGGTGACACTGGGGACTAGGGGACTGGGTGACACTGGGGACTAGGGGACTGGGTGACACTGGGGACTAGGGGACTGGGTGACACTGGGGACTAGGGGACTGGGTGACACTGGGGACTAGGGGACTGGGTGACACTGGGGACTGGGTGACACTGGGGACTGGGTGACACTGGGGACTAGGGGACTGGGTGACACAGGGGACTGGGTGACACTGGGGACTAGGGTGACACTGGGGACTAGGGTGACACTGGGGACTAGGTGACACTGGGGACTGGGTGACACTGGGGACTGGGTGACACTGGGGACTAGGGGACTGGGTGACACTGGGGACTAGGGGACTGGGTGACACTGGGGACTGGGTGACACTGGGGACTAGGGGACTGGCTGACACTGGGGACTGGGTGACACTGGGGACTGGGTGACACTGGGGACTAGGGGACTGGGTGACACTGGGGACTAGGGGACTGGGTGACACTGGGGACTAGGTGACACTGGGGACTGGGTGACACTGGGGACTGGGTGACACAGGGGACTGGGTGACACAGGGGCTGGGTGACTCAGGGGACTGGGTGACACAGGGGACTGGGTGAGATAAGGGACTGGGTGACACAGAGGACTGGGTGACACAGGGGGGTGGGTGACACAGGGGGCTGGGTGACACAGGACTGGGTGACACAGGGGACTGGGTGACACAGGACTGGGTGACACTGGGGACTAGGGGACTGGGTGACACTGGACTGGGTGACACTGGGGACTAGGGGACTGGGTGACACTGGGGACTAGGGGACTGGGTGACACTGGGGACTAGGGGACTGGGTGACACTGGGGACTAGGGGACTGGGTGACACTGGGGACTGGACTCTCTCTCACCATTCCATGGTCAACCCCCCCCCCCTCTCTCTGAGATTATTAGACAGACTGTTTACATTTTCCAGGGGCAGCAAAGAGAGAGGAGGGGGGGCGGGGGGTGCACCGTTATATGGTGAGAGAGAGTCGAGAGATACACACAGTATACAGGATGTGTTCCTCACCTTGTGCTCCAAGGATGGCCGGGCCGGGCGTTCACTTCTTCTCCTCTGGCTGCGGCTGAAGACACGTGACTCTACACTGGGAGGTGCTGGCGCCGCACGGGAAGATGGAACAAGTTCTGACGTTCGGTTCTTCTCCCGCTCGGCTCCTCCCCTCCCTCAGACATGTGACGTGACACGATCGCTCCAGTCCACACAGGCACAGCGCGGGAAGGAAAGTGCAGCGGCGAGCATGGCGGCCGCAAACCGCCGGCGGCCGGCCGCCGCTGCTTTTATTAACATACATAATGTGAGTGAGACTTTAACATGACACTGGAGAGGGCAGGCGCATAATTTAAAAGTGCGGCCGCGGCCGCGATGGCGGCCGCCGCGGCCCACAGGCAGCTGAGCTGATTAATATTTGATTGACAGCCGGCGGCCTACCGGGAATTTTCCCGGTATCCCGGTAGGCCAGTCCGGCCCTGCCCATAGACTTTAACGGTGTTCGCGTGTTTGAACACATTTTTTGCCTGTTCGCATGTTCTGCTGCAAACCGAACCGGGGGGTGTTCGACTCATCCCTAATTGTAGACAAGGACCAGAAACCTTGAGAACCTTCATAAATATATTTTAGGCATTATGACCTGACCATACCTGGAAAGAGAACCTCTCTAGGGTGGGGTCCATGACACCCTAAACTCACAGCATGTCCGACGTCATAGGGATTGAATGAAGTTGGGCATCGTTCGAATCAGAAGACTGAGGACATCTAGTGGTGAAAAGGAATTCATGCGGCGGTAGGCTCTGGACTGAAGGTCATTTTTGCAGCACTTGCTCTTGAAGACCCACAAAATAAATGCCTGGAGTTAGACGTTTGCTGTAAATCCAGATGGTCTTCCCTTCATTATTGCCTAAAAAAGTTGAACATTTTGCTGACCCGTTTACCAAACACTGTAGACAAGGACCTTGAGAACCTTCATAAATATATTTTAGGCATTATGACCTGACCATACCTGGAAAGAGAAACTCTCAGGCCCCGTACACACGTCCGAGAAACTCGACGGGCAAAACACATAGTTTTGCTCGTCGAGTTCCTTGTGAAGCCGCCGAGGATCTCGGCGAGCCAAGTTTCCTCATTGACTAACGAGGAAATAGAGAACATGTTCTCTATTTGGCTCGACGAGATCCTCGTCGGTTTCCCCGGCCCAAGACATTGTGCTGCCTGGGACCAAGAGGGAAATGCTGCCCCCTCAAAAAAAATTACGCCCACCAAAAGGCCCCCACATTCATTATTTTATATCATGATAACTAAAGGGGACCCATCATGGCTCTATACATGTATATAGCAGCCCTCAAAATTTCCACTCGCCTACTAGCATTTGGCGAGTAGATTTAAGCTGGGGGCGAGTGATGACAGGGCTGCATGACCAATCTCCCAATCTGTCCCTACACTTAGAGTCCCGATGAGATTGGCGGCCGAAGAGGAAAGGTGCATGCTCAGGAAAAGTAGTCTGGTGAGCTGCGCACAGGCAGAGCAGTACACAGGTGCTCTCCTTACAATTCTCATTAAGCCATGGAACCTAACAGTATGACCTCTCTGAGCCTGCCCCCCTCCCCCGACCAATGTAGCTGGAGAGCAGAAAGTAATGGGTGAGGTGGAGGATTGAAAAAATTACCACTCCGGTGCAGCGCTCACTGAAAGTTGCCCTGACATGAGAGCGGCAGCCTTCTAGTTTGTGCCGTTTTCTTCTCCTTGTGCTCTATGTAAGTGACCAACAGTTTAGCCTGAGCACTGTGAACAGACTGGTCTCAATGTGTGCTGTGCGCTGTCAGTGTGCGCTGTGCTATGGTGTCAATGGCTGTGCAGTTGTGTGGATCTCAGCGCTGGATTGTACTCCCTCCCGCTGTGCTGCAGCTCCTCTCCTCTCTGCCAGCCTGAATAAAAGGGGGAAGTGGGGACATGCAAACGTGGAGCCGCACACACAGGCTCCTGATGATGAGATGAATGGGAGAGAGAGAGAGAGAGGATGGGAGTTGCAGAGGAGACAGCAAGAGAATGGGGAAGAGACCCAGTTCTAGTGCCCTGTCCCTCTGGTCTGACCCCAGTGCCCTGTCCCTCTGGTCTGCCCCCAGTGCCCTGTCCCTCTGGTCTGCCCCCCAGTGCCCTGTCCCTCTGGTCTGCCCCCAGTGCCCTGTCCCTCTGATCTGCCCCCAGTGCCCTGTCCCTCTGGTCTGCCCCCAGTGCCCTGTCCCTCTGATCTGCCCCCAGTGCCCTGTCCCTCTGGTCTGCCCCCAGTGCCCTGTCCCTCTGGTCTGCCCCCAGTGCCCTGTCCCATTTTGTTAAAGTTGTTGTTGGTAATATTTAATTTTGTAACTTGATTCTGCATAAAACATTGTCATTCCATGAGATAATCTACGAGGGCGTGTTTACGGGTGCAATTAGGCGCAGGGCAGTGTATGAATTAGGTGGGGCAACTGGTGGCGAGTAACTCTTGAGGCCTGGCTAGTAGCTCAGGACTTGAAATTTTGAGCCCTGTATATAGGAATATAAAGAGGGAATATAAAGAGGGAATATAAAGAGGACCTGTCATGGCTCTATACATGTATAAAGAGGACCTGCCATGGCTCTATACATGTATATAGGAGTATAAAGAGTATGTGTCATGGCTCTATACATGCATATAGGCGTATAAAGGACCTGCCATGGCTCTATACATGTATCCAGGAGTATAAAGGGACCTGTGAATTGCCGGCGGCCACAATGTCTTTTGCGCAAACTAATCAATGTACGCTAATTGTGTGTTTTTTGGTACCAAAAATATGTAGAAGAATACATATTGGCCTAAACTGATGAAGAAATTCATTTTTTTTATACATTTTTGGGATATTTATTATAGCAAAATGTTTGCACCTGCTGCACCTGCTAGGGCTGGGTCAATGTTCAACGTCGATAAACTGACCACCCCCCCCCGCCCGGGTCCCGGCCAATCACATTGCAAGGCAACCTAGCAGCAGGGAACCAAGAGGAGCGAGGAGGATACTCTGGCTTGTTTAACCACTTGAGATCCGCGCTATAGACAAAATACGTCCGCAGCGCGGCTCTCAAGTGCCAAGTGGCCGTTTAAACACGGCCTTTTATGTGCATTACCCGCGCGCGCCACTGGGTGGCGCACGGCGGGTAAAAAGTGTCCCGGCGCATCGCCGAAGACCCGATGCGTGTACCTGGCGGCCGCGATGTCCGCCGGGTACACGCGATCGTCGGTGACACGGCAGGTGACAGCAGGGACGTGGAGCTCTGTGTGTAATGATGAGGTGTAAACACAGAGCTCCACGTGCTGTCAGAGGAGAGGAGACCGATCTGTGTCCCTTGTACATAGGGACACAGCATCGGTCACCTCCCCCAGTCACCCCCCTCCCCCCACACAGTTAGAACACACCCAGGCTACACAGTTAACCCCTTCCTCACCCCCTAGTGTTAACCCCTTCACTGCCAGTCACATTTATACAGTAATTAGTGCATTTTTATAGCACTGTCGCTGTATAAATGTGAATGGCGCCAAATTTGTGTCAAAAGTGTCCGATACGTCCGCCGCAATATCCCAGTCCCAATAAAAATCGCAGATCGCCGCCATTACTAGTAAAAAAAAAAATAATAAAAAAAAATCATAATTCTGTTCCCCATTTTGTAGGCGCTATAACTTTTGCGCAAACCAGTCGCTTATTGCGTTTTTTTTTGTTTTTTTTTTACAAAAATACGTCAAAATACGTATCGGCCTTAACTGAGAAAAAAAAGTTTTTTTAAAAAAAAATTGGGATATTTATTATAGCAACAAGTAAAAAAAATATATATATTTTTTTTAAATTGTCGCTCTTTTTTTGTTTATAGCGCAAAAAATAAAAACCGCAGAGGTGATCAAATACCACCAACAGAAAGCTCTATTTGTGGGGAAAAAAGGACGCCAATTTTGTTTGGGAGCCACGTCGCACGACCGCGCAATTGTCAGTTAAAGCGACGCAGTGCCGGAAGCTGAAATTTCGCCTGGGAACGAAGGGGGTTTATGTGCCCAGTAAGCAAGTGGTTAATGACACTCTAATGATGCTGGCAGCAAGGCAGGGCCGTCTTTAATATTAACTGGACCCTGGGCAAACATTTTCTTGGGCCCCCTTCATGCAATTCCGCTCTCCACCCCCACATCATAAAAAACAAACCCCTTTTGGCCTGTGATAAAGATCACCCCGGTGTTCTGAGACATACAATAGATAGCAGCTAGACTTAAAATCAGTTTACTGCAGAAAATCAGGCAGCTACCACAATTGGTTGCCAAAGGTTATCACTCAGTGGCCCAGATTCAAGAAGCACTTGCGCCCGCGCAACCATAGGTTGCGCGGCGCAAGTGCTTACTTGCTCCGGTGTAACGAGTGCTCCTGATTCAGGAACCTCGTTACACCGACTGCAGCCTAGGATATGACAGACATAAGCCTCCTTATGCCTTCACATCCCAGGCTGCATTCTTGCGTTGGCCGCTAGGGGGCGCGGCCATTGTGATCGGCGTATAGTATGCAAATTGCATACTACCACCGATTCACAAAAGTTGCGCGGGCCCTGCGCACGCAAGGTACGGAGTTTCCGTACGGCAACTTTAGCGCAAGGTTGCTCCTGCTAATAGCAGGGGCAACCAATGCTAAAGTATAGCTGTGCTTCCCGCTCGTGAAATTTAAATTTCACGTCGTTTACGTAAGTGATTCGTGAATGGCGCTGGACGCCATTCACGTTCACTTAGAAGCAAATGACGTCCTTGCGACGTCATTTGCCGCAATGCACGTCGGGAAAGTTTCCCGACGGAGCATGCGCTGTTCGCTCGGCGCGGGAGCGCGCCTAATTTAAATGATTCCCGCCCCCGGCGCCCTTACGCAGGGCTAATTAGCATAGCGCCCGCGCAATTTACGGAGCTACTGCTCCGTGAATCGCGGGCAAATCGAAATATTTGCGTGGGCGCAGAGAAAAATCTTTGCTCTTTGCCCACAAATATTGCCCCGATCTACCTGAATCTGGGCCCATGACTGGTTGCAAGAGGTTACAGCACACAATGTGGCTCCCCGATTCATTGCTAGAGGCTATGCTATGTGTGCCACGGTGAGAAGTGGTCATGGTTAAAGTGGTAAAAGTGGTAAATACAATACAATTTGAGATGACTTACATTTTGTAGACATCGTGAGATTTGATGTTATGCCGCTTCTAATTCCAAGGCTAGCCAGCAATGGACAGGCTGGAATTCTGCATTGGGGAGGTGGTTAACAGGGTTGGCAAACCCCCCCCCCAGGACAGGTCTGGGGAAGTTAAGGTGAGATATGAGAGAGAGTGAAGAGAAGGAGATAGAGGAAGGAGGGAAATGGAGAGAGAAAGAGGGGGGGGGGGAAAGGGGGACAAAAGAGAGGGGGGGGAAGGGGGGCAAAAGAGAGGGGGGGAAGGGGAAAAAAGAGAGGGCGGCTAAAGAGAAGAAGGATGAAAGAAAGAGGGGGGAAAGGGGGGAGTGTTGGGGTTGGTGGGGAGAGAAAAAGAGAGGGGAAACGAAAAGAGGAAGGGCAAATATGAGAGGGAAAGAAAGGGAGGGGAACAAGCTGGGGGGAGGTAGAAGGGGCAAAGATAGAGAGAGTGAGAGGAGAGGAGAAAGAGATGGAGGGGGGGGGGGTAAGAAAAAGTATATGGGGGGGAGAACGATGGAAAGGAGGGGGAGAAAGTGAGAAATAGAGGGGGACTGAGGAAAAGGAGTGAGACTGTTGGGGGGACCATGGGGTGGGGGGGGGAGATGAGAAAAAAATTGAGGGTGCTAAAGACAGGAGATAGGAGGGAGGAAGAGAGGTGGAGAAACATGGGGGAGAGAAGGAGGATGGGAGAAAGGTAGATGAAAGAGTGAGAGGGGAAAAAAGAATATAAGGGAAAAAGGGTTTTAGGCTGTTTCAGCCCCCCTTTTCCTTATGGGATTTCTGCAGGGGACAGTTTCAAGTTTCCCCTTAAGGTTTGGGCGGGAAGCAAAGAGATTGGTTATTGGGTTTAGTTACTAGGGGAAAATCCAGAGATGGTGATAGGTTAGGTGGGTAGTTGAGCGGGAATGGGTCGGATTGGTTCTGTGTCTTGGGTTGCTGGGGTAAATTTAGACTAGTTAAGGTCCAGGATAGGTCAATCCAGGTCACCTGGTATTCCAGAATATTCCGGTTCTGGGAGAGAGCCCTATTTAAAGAGCTGGTTCCGTGGATCGGGGCCAGTCGTTCTAAGGGAGAACTGACAGCGGATCTCCCCGCCCCCTCCCTTCCCTTTGTCGCGGTATAACTTTGGTAAATCCATTTTGCAGGTTGGCAAAAGGGGATAGTGGTTGAAAATTTGAGGAGTTTGCAGCTTGAGTCGTAGTGGCTGAGCTGTTTCTTCAGTATTGATATGGTTGATTTAAGTTAATAAGTAATAGTAGTATTTACAAGCATTTAACCACTTGCTGACGGTCGTACGACTTTGTACGGCCTCAGCGCGGCTCCCAAACTCTAACAGGCCGTCTTTTTACGGCCTCCCCTTTGCACGTTCCCCGCGCGCGCTCCCGAGCGCGCAGCGGGGAACTGCTGTGCTGGCCGTGTCCCTTGGACACAGCCAGTCACAGATCGCCGTGAACGGCCAATCGGAGTGGCCGTTTCCTAGGCGATCTGTGCGGCCAATGAGAGATGATCTCATATGTTTACATATGAGATCATCTCTCATTCCCGGCTCTCGCAGACAGCGGTGCTGTCAGGGAGAGAGGAGACCGATCTGTGTCTCTTGTACATAGAGACACAGATCGGTCACTTCCCCCAGTCACCCCCCTTCCCCCACAGTTAGAACACTAATTAGGGTACACATTTAACCCCTTCCTCACCCCCTAGTGTTAACCCCTTCCCTGCCAGTCACATTTATACAGTAATTAGTGCATATTTATAGCACTGATTGCAGTATAAATGTGAATGGCGCCAAAAATGTGTCAAAAGTGTCCGCCATAACGTCGCAGTCCCAATAAAAATCGCAGATCGCCGCCATTACTAGTAAAAAAAAAAAAATAATAATAATTCTGTCCCTTATTTTGTAGGCGCTATAACTTTTGCGCAAACCAGTCGCATATTGCGATTTATTTTTTATTTTTTTTTTACTAAAAATATGTAGAATACGTATCGGCCTAGACTGAGGATAAAAAAAAAACGTAAAAAACGTAAAAAAAAATTGAGCTATTTATTATAGCAACAAGTAAAAAAATGTTTTTTTTTTTCAAAATTGTCGCTCTATTTTTGTTTATAGCGCAAAAAATAAAAAGGTGATCAAATACCACCAAAAGAAAGCTCTATTTGTGGGGGAAAAAGGACGTTAATTTTGTTTGGGAGCCACGTCGCACGACCGCGCAATTGTCAGTTAAAGCGACGCAGTGCCGAATCGCAAAAAGTCCTCTGGTCAGGAAGGGGTTTAAGTGCCCAGTAAGGAAGTGGTTAAATAAACCAATAGTTATGCCGCGGCCAAATTTATTCCAAAAAAAAAAAAATTTGGTATGTAAGGTTATTTATGAAGGTATATTGTGTATTTGTTTATTTAATTATTTAAAAAAAAAAAAAAAAAAAAAAGAATTATATAGTTTTGGTTGGTGTGGTCTCAATTATTGTTATGTCCAGGCATCCTGCATTTAATCCCATAGGGGGGAGCGAGAAAGAGAGAAATAATGAGGTATGAGAGAAAAGGGCAGAGAGAGAGAGACTGTGTGTGTGTGTGGGGGGGGGGGTTGGGTAAGAAGGGGAGAGAGGGAGGGAGAAGGGGGGGGCAGAGCAAGTGATGGTAGGGGGCAAAAGGATTGTTCACCATTTATTGCCTCCCGGATTCATGTGAAACGTTCTCCTCTCCTCCT
This sequence comes from Rana temporaria, assembly GCF_905171775.1. Taxonomy (NCBI): domain Eukaryota; kingdom Metazoa; phylum Chordata; class Amphibia; order Anura; family Ranidae; genus Rana; species Rana temporaria. Next base: position 12,847,742 of record NC_053490.1, read on the forward strand.
CTATATCGCCCGGGTGCCGCGTACGGCAGGCTGTCAGTGGCGCAAGTACCCCCCTGATTAGCGGCCCTGACAACACCTGTTGTCCTCACCCGCTGACCGCTGACGGTGAGGAGCGGAGGGGAGCAGAGTGGGCTGGCTGGCTGGCGGACGTCAGAATGCCGCTCCCCTAAAAGTGCCGCCTGGTACCCATGGTACCACCCGGTCCCATCATAGGGCCGGCCCTGCACGACTGGGTTTCTCGGCAGAATCCGGCTCCGATCGAGTTTCTGGCTGAATTCTGCCGAGAAACTCGGTCGTGTGTACGGGGCCTCAGGTGGGTCCACGACACTGTAAACATGAGTGTAAATGAGTCCTGAGAGTCGGAGTTCCGGGAAGGTGAAGCTCCCTGCCAGTTAATTAGCAATTAAAAAATTATTCAGGATTTTTCAAGCGCAGCTTTCATAATCAGGTTGGCAGTTTTAGGCCACAAGGGATGTTCCATGCTATATATATATAAATACAGCGCATTGTGCAGACAGGATCCATATATCCAGAAAAACCTGCTGAGATATCACTACGTAAGTTATTATTTAATAATTATAACAATAATTATTATTATTATTATTATTATTTTAGTTTTTATATTTATTTTTATTTATTTTTAAATTGCACACATGATAAAATCTGCATTTTTTGCTGGAAATTACTTTAAACCCCTTACAAAAGTATATTTTTTTCTGAAAGCATAACTATATAAGTTATTATTTTTTTAATTTAGATATTATTATTATTATTATATTATTTTTATGTTTTTATATATTTATTACATTTTTTGATAAATACAGTATAGATACAAATATATGTAGGTAGATTCACAAAGAGTTAGGCCGGCTTATCTACAGATAAGCCGACCTAACTCTGAATCTATGCCGCCCTATGTTTAAGTGTATTCTCTAGCAGAGATACACTTAACCATATCTAAGATAGGACGGCTTGCGCCGTCCTATCTTAGATTGCAATGTTTTGGCTTACCGCTAGGTGGCGCTTACATTGCGGCCGGCGTAGATTATGTAAATTAGCATTTACGACGATTCCCGAACGAACGCGAGCCCGCCGCAATCGATAAACGTCATTTCCGTAAGGCCTTAGGCGGCCTAAAGTTATTCCACCTATGAGGTGGAATAACAATGTTAAAGTATGGCCGCCGTTCCCGCCGCGAGGTTCGAATTTTTTTACGTCGTTTGCGCAAGTCGTCCGCGAATCGGGAGTTACGTCGTTTAAGTCCGCGTCGAAATCAATAGGCCCGTACGGCCTACTTAGCCGCAATGCGCACTGGGAAATGTAGGCGCCCGGCGCATGCGCAGTTTCTAAAAAACGTCAAAAAACGTGAGGCTCATTTCCATACAACACGTCCCCCTCCAAGTCATTTGAATTAGGCGCCCTTACGCCCACTAGTTTTAGGCTACGCTGCCGAAAATTAGCAGGTAAGTGGTTTGAGAATCACTACTAGCCTAACTAATTTACGGCGGTGTAGCCTAAAAAGGCTAGGCTAGGCCGTCCTAAAGTTAGGCCAATCTACGTGAATCTACTTGATATTTGTTTCATTATTTTAAGCAAAGATCATTATTTGTGCAGTATTTATTTTACTCCTGGCTGATTATAATGATATCCATTTATGCATTCATTTAAAAAAAAAATATATATATTAAATCTCGCTACTGTAGGTATCTTTTTCTATATATACAGAATATTAGTTTTCCTGTAATCTCCTGTACAGCAAGACTAAAGTAAGGGATAGTCAGCACTGTGAGACATCCAGAAAAGTTCTTTCTGTCGAACACTTGGGGCCAGATTCTCGTAGACTGGCGTAAAACAGCGGCGGCGTAACGTATCTCATTTACGTTACGCGGCCGCAAGTTTTACGGGCAAGTGCTTGATTCACAAAGCATTTGCCTGTAAAAGTTGCGGCGGCGTAGCGTAAATTCTCCGGCGCAAGCCCCCCTAATTCAAATGATCCAGGTAGTGGGCGTGGATCATTTAAATTAAGCGCGTTCCCGCGCCGATCGTACTGCGCATGCGCCGTCCCTAAAATTGCCCGACGTGCATTGCGCTAAATGACGTCGCATGGACGTCATTGGTTTCGACGTTAACGTAAATGGCGTCCAGCGCCATTCACGGACGACTTACGCAAACGACGTACTTTTTTAAATTTCGACGCGGGAACGACGGCCATACTTAACATTGGTTGCCCCTCATATAGCAGGGGCAACTTTACGCGTCGCAAAAGCTACGGAAACGTCGTAAATTCTCTGCGTCGACCGCGCGTACGTTCGAGAATCTCGTGTAAATAGCTAATTTGCATAGACGACGGGGAAAACGACGTCGGCGACACCTAGCGGCGGGGGGGAAAAATGCATCTAAGATCTGACAGCGTAAGAGCCTTACGCCTGTCGGATCTAATGGATATCTATGCGTAACTGATTCTAAGAATCAGTCGCATAGATACGCCGGCCCAGATTAGGACTTACGATGGCGCAAATGGCGTTGCGCCGTCGTAAGCCTTTTAAGAATCTGCTGACAGGAGGAGAGAGCAGATTAATCACTCGTCTACTGGGGCAATTTTTTAAATTTTTTTCGAACACATGATCAAATCTGCAAGTTTTGCTGGAAATTACTTTGAACCCCTTAAAAAAGTGTATTTTTTCTGAAAGCATAACTATGGAAGTTATTATTTCTTTTAACTTAAATATTATTATTTTATTTTTATGCTTTTATATATATATTAGATTTTTTGATAGATACAAATATATGATAAACTAATGCCGCGTAGACACGGTCGGTTAAACCGATGAGAATGGTCTGATGGACCGTTTTCATCGGTCCAAACCGATCGTGTGTAGGGCGCCATCGGTTATATAACCATTGTTTTAAATTTAACCGATGGATTCCTAACCGATGGGAAAAAAAACGATCGTTAGTAGGCACAGCCAACGGTTAAAAACCTGCGCATGCTCAGAATCAAGTCGACGCATGCTTGGAAGAATTGAACTTCGTTTTTTTCAGCACGTCGTTGTGTTTTACGTCACCGCGTTCTGACGCGATCGTTTTTTTAACCGATGGTGTGTAGGCGCGACGGACCATCAGTCAGCTTCATCGGGTTGACCTATGACAACGGTCCATCGGTCCGTTCTCATCGGATGGACCGATCGTGTGTACGCGGCATTAGTTTCATTATTTTAACCAAAGATCGCACACATGATAAAATCTGCATATTTTTTTAAACCCCATAAAAAGTATACCTTTTTTTCTGAAAGCATAACTGAGTAAGTTATTTTTATTTATTTTTTTTATTTGAAATTATTATTATTATTAAATTTTTTCGAACACACAATAAAATCTGCTGACAATGGCTTTGAACCCATTAAAAAGTATATAGGGCCAGATTCACGTAGACTAGCGGCGGCGTAACATATCGTAGATACGTTACACCGCCGCAGGTTTTCGTCGCAAGTGCTCGATTCACAAAGCACTTGCAATGAAAACCTACGCTGGCGGCCTCCGGCGTAAGCCCGCGTAATTTAAAGGGGCGTGTGCCATTTAAATTAGGCGCGCTCCCGCGCCGGACCTACTGCGCATGCTCCGTTTCGAAATTCCCGCCGTGCTTTGCGCGAACTGACGTCATTTTTCCGAACGGCGACGTGCGTAGCGTACTTCCGTATTCCCGGACGTCTTACGCAAACGACGTGAATTTTTAAATTTCGCCGCGGGAACGACGGCCATACTTTATACAGCTGAGTAAAGTTAGGCACCCAAAACGGCGACTAACTTTGCGACGGGAAACTAGACTAGCAGCGACGTAGCGAACGCGAAAAACCGTCGTGGATCACTGTAACTCCTAATTTGCATACCCGACGCTGGTTTACGACGCAAACTCCCCCCAGCGGCGGCCGCGGTACTGCATCCTAAGATCCGACAGTGTAAAACAATTACACCTGTCGGATCTTCTGGCTATCTATGCGTAACTGATTCTATGAATCAGTCACATAGATACTCTGAGAGATACGACGGAATATCTGAGATACTCCGTCGTATCTCCGCTGTGAATCTGGCCCATCATTTCTGAAAGCAGAAACCCTGGAGAATAAAATGGTGGTAGTTGAAAGTTTTTATTGTCACATGGCATTTGCACAGCTGTTGAACAAACACATACTGGGCTAGATTCAGAGAGAGTTACGCCGGCGTAACTCTGAATCTGCGCCGTCGTAAATTTAAGCGTATTCTGAAAACCAGATACGCTTAAATTAGGCTAAGATACGGGCGGCGTAAGTCTCCTACGCCATCGTATCTTAGGGTGCATATTTACGCTGGCCGCTAGGTGGCGCTTCCGTTGATTTTGGTGTAGAATATGCAAATGAGCTAGATACGCCGATTCAGAAACGTACGTCCGCCCGGCGCATAGGTTACTCCTGCAATATGAGGCGTATCCATTGTTAAGTATTGACGTCGGGACAGCGTAGAATTTTGCGTCGTTTACGTCCTTTGCGAATAGGGCTTTGCGTAAATTACGTTCACGTCGAAAGCATTGTATATTTGCGACGTGATTAGGAGCATGCGCACTGGGATACGTTCACGGATGGCGCATGCGCCGTTCGTTAGAGATGTAATTTACGTGGGGTCATGTTTTATTAACATAAAACACGCCCACCTCTTCAGAATTTAATTTGGCGTGCTTACGCTGGCAGATTTACACTACGCCGCCGTAACTTAGGGCGCAGGTTCTTAGTGAATCCAGGCCCAGCCTCACTAAGTTACGGCGGCGTAGCGTATCTGAGATACGCTAAGCCCGCACAAACCTACGGCGGGCTATCTGAATCTAGCCCACTGTATTTAAAAAAAATACACTAAAATATTAGATAAATAATACAATTATTATTATTATTTTTTTTTTTTTTAGTTTAAACAAACAGAATATTATACAATTTTTTTGGGGCAAAATATAAAAGATGGGGTTGCATCAAGTAAAAAGATACTAAACATGTCAAGCCTTAAAAAAGGTGTTTTCCCACCCAAAAAAATTGTGTTTCAAAAGCCACTGCGCAAATATTTATTTAAGAATTTATTCTCTAGGGCATGGGTGCTCAACCTGTGGCTCTCCAGCTGTTTCAGAACTACAATTCCCATGAGGCATTGCAAGCTACTGACTGTTACAAGCATGACTCCCAAAGGCAGAGGCATGATGGGACTTGAAGTTCTGCAACAGCTGGAGAGCCACAGGTTGAGCACCCATGCTCTAGGGTCTCTGCTGAAAAAAATAAATAAAACAATGTGTATATATATATATATATATATATATATATATATATATATATATATATATATATATATATATATAAAATGGTTGGGGGTTCTAAGTAATTTTCTTGCAAAAAAAGTAGATTTTTACATGTAGGAGCGAAGTGTCAGAAATGGCCCGGATGACAAGTGGTTAATCATGATGTTGTGTCGAGTAATATGATACCCAACATGTCAAGTAGACCCCTGATGACGTCAGACGTGCTGACGAAACGTATTGGGTGTGATTGAGTGTGTCACGTCACTTCCGCCCACAGTGGAACGTGGGTGGAGTGCATCTGGGGTCCCTGCATCCATCTGTTCTTCTAATATATCATAATACCTGAATTACAATATAAACACATTTTACCGAATGCTTTTTGGTAAGCCAAGGGTGATTTAAAGAGTCATTGTAATCATTTGGTGAAGATTTTGCTTATGTTTGTTCACTTAGCTGCATTCAAATAAAAAACAATATAACATTTAAAAAAAAGGGGGGGGGGGATAAAACTGTGCTAGTGGAGTTTTAATGAAAGGAGAATTATTGAGAAAAAAAAGCTGCGACACAAAAACATGTGATAATCATGTGAACAATGTGAAAATAATATTATAGTCGCCCTATAATGATAAATCTAAATATAAACTAGATGGGCCAGATTCAGGTACATTGTCGTATCTTTGTGCCGGCGTAGCGCATCTCACAAAGCACTTGCTCCCATATTTACGCCAGCGTAACGTAAATAGGCCGGCGTAAGCCCGCCTAATTCAAAGTAGGCAGGTAGTGGGCGTGTCGTATTAAAATGAAATGCATGGCCGTACGAACGGCGCATGCTCAGAATCACGTCGCATATATTCCCTAAGATACGACGGCTCAATGCGTACGACGTGAACGTAACTTACGCCCAGCCCCATTCACAAACGACTTACGTAAACAACGTAAAATACGACGGCTGTTCCGATGTCCATACCTTAACATGACTTACCCCTGCTTTATGAGGGGTAAACTTACGCCGGACGTACGCCTTTACGTAAACGGCGTAGATTACTGCGACGGGCGTAAGTACGTACGTGAATCGGCGTATCTTGCTCATTTACATATTCGACGCGTAAATCAATGGAAGCGCCCCTAGCGGCCAGCGTAAATATGCACCCCAAGATACGACGGCGTAGGAGACTTACGTCGGTCGTAGTAAGCCAAAATTCAGGCGTATCTTGTACTGTGAATATGGCACATAGATACGATGGCGCATCCTAGAACTTGCGCGGCGTATCAACAGATACGTCGGTGTAAGTTCTCTCTGAATCTGGCCCGATATGTGAATATAAGGGTTCACCTTACTTAAATGTACAAACAAAAACAAAATTGAGTGCACAAATATTGTCATATATAGTGGTATGAACAGTGGTGTAAATATCTCATATCCTCTAAATGTAACCAGGGATGGATATGGATTAGACATCCATGGTGTCAATAAAAATGCGACACAGCATATCAAAGAAACTCAGGGCCAGATTCACGTAGCGCAGCGGATCTATAGATCCGCTCGTTCTACGTGAATTAAGATCCGCTCCCGCAAGTTTAGGAGGCAAGTGGCTAATTCACAAACAACTTACCTCCAAACTTGCGACGGCGGATCCTAAATCCCCCAGCGGAATTCAAATTCCGCGGCTAGGGGAGTGTCATATTTAAATCAGGCGCGTTCCCGCGCCGATTTAAATGCGCATGCGTCGTCCGGGGAATTTCCCGGCGTGCATTGCTCCCACTGACGTCTCTAGGACGTCAGTGGTTGCGACGCTTACGTAAACGACGTCCGTCCGTATTCGAGAACGACTTACGCAAACGACGTTAAAAAATTTAAATTAGACGCGGGAACGTCGGCTATACTTAACATTGGCTGCGCCTGATAAAAGAAGGGGTAAGTATACGACGGAAAACCGCTACGGAAACGACGTAAGAACACTGCGACGGGTGAATTTGCGTATCTCGCTGATTTACATATTATTTATCGTAAATCAGCGGGAACACCCCCGGCGCCATTTTTAAATTGAAAAAAAGATCCGACAGTGTAACACATTGTAACACTGTCGGATCTAGCCCTATCTATGCGTAACTGATTCTATGAATCAGGCGCATAGATAGGACCAGTTTACGTCAGAGATACGATGGTGTATCTGTAGATACACCGTCGTATCTCTTTGTGAATCTGGCCCTCAATGTCCGCGAACAGAATATATATATAACTAAAAAATTCAAGTCCAGTCCCACAGGGAAGGATGGTAAAAAGGAGTGAAGAGTGCAGGGGATCAAACAGCCATCCGCCACCACCGCAATGGATTCTTCCTCGTGTTCCGCACACAGGTGAGACAGGGGGAGGGGAGAACCCTTACCAGATCCGTTGGACCTCAGGTGACAAGGTCATATGAGCTTGGCAGATATACCTCTGCAAGGTTAAGGTTAGTAGACTCCTCCTGAGCATCTCATCTCCATCCTCACAGATGTCAAAACGAAGCATGAAGGGGACACTCTCTCCTGGATAAACCACTCTGTGAGTAGTGTAGGGATTGAAAAAATAAGATTCGCAATAGAGCGTCATCTTTAAAAACTCTGAGTCGTTTATTGCTGTATACATGCAGAAAAAACGATACAGGCAGGCAAAAAGAGCATAAAAACAGCCGGCACAGCTAAAACTTCCGTACACCCGTGCTTCCGGGGTCATGTGGGGACATGGTGACGTTGGTACATAGCACCGCCCTGACCAGTTTCGTCACAAATGACTTTATCAAAGGGCACGAGCGACGTATCGACATCACCACAGAAATACACTGAGAGGCTAAACCAAGCCTCGTTTTCATTACTTAGCTCCCAATGGGAGATGGCGATGGAAGGATGGAAGCAAACCTCCTCATTGAGCGGTGAACGTAAGCAAAGGGGAGGAACTACTCGGCACAAGAATCTCCCCTTACTTAAACCGTTATTAAATCCAACTTCATCTCCCCGCAACAGCTGATTAAACCTTCACGGAGGAATTTATGGGAATGGAGGAACTCCAAAGGTAAATAAAGAATAAATATACAGAAAAAAAATACACAATAAAACAATAAATTCCGTACCAAACCCTATAAAGAAAACAGACCTCCGATCTTGGTAGGTGTTATATGGCCTATATAGAATATTGCGTCCACCCCCCTCTCAATCCATATATGGGGGGGTTTAGCGCGGTGTGTACAGTATCACCATATTTCATCAGCATCTTGATCGCACAATTATAATTGATTATAATCAAAGATGTGGTGATAATAAATTTAAACCAGAGTATCATGGGCATGAATATAAAAAATGTATTTAATCGAAAATATTTTTACTGGAACCATATATTGATATTTATTTAGGGACCAATTCATGCCTGGTATCAATATATCACCAACATAACCCTTAAGCATGATATATATGGCACCAAAGTCTGAAGAATCAGTTGAGTTATATCTTTAAAGGGTCATATAAAACCACCTCTGGCCCAACCTCTGTTTGTACATAGTCCTTATTGCTGCAATTAAATTCATTCAAGAGTTGTCAATAAAAGCATTAATTTCAATATCCACATTGAGACCCAACGGTTTTAAACATTTAACCTTATAGATCCAGCTTATTTCGAGTTTGGAAATTGCCCTCATCTTGGATCCACCTCTCCAATGGCACTTAAGTTGGTCAATAGCTATAAATGAAGTACCCGTAGGGTCTCTATTATGTACCTCTATGTAGTGTCTAGATACTGAGTGTTCTTTGACCTTTTCTAATGTTGCGTATATGCTCTTTTAGCCTCACTTGTAGTGGCTTAATCATACGCCCTATATATTGAAGCCCACATGGGCAAGTTAGGAGGTACACTACATGAGTAGTTGAGCAAGTAATAAAAGTTTTGATGTCAAAGGACTGTGAAGTGCTGTTGGACGCGAAACTAGTGGTTTTACGTTCTCTCACTTTGTTGATAGCACAAACTGCACATTTTTTACATTTATGGAACCCCACCAAGTTTTGAAAGAACATAGGTTTGCTACTCGGGGGGTCACAAGCACTTGGTGCCAAAGTGTTCTTTAGGGAAGGTACTCACCTAAATACCACTAACGGTCTCTCGGGGAGAATGGGACCTAAAATGGCATCATCCTTAATTAGATGCCAATGCTTACGCATCAATTTTTTTACCAAAAAATTACGGTCTGAAAAACCAGTGACAAATGGCCAGACATAATCATTGTGTACGCCAATAATCTTCGGTTTGTCGGCCAAAAGTACGCGTCTGTCCAATTTCTCTACTTCGGAGACTTTTAATTCCAGTTCTCCGATAGAATATCCCTTCTCTAAAAATCTGTCAGTCATAACTTTTGCATGTTCTTTAAAATCATCAACTTTAGTGCAATTACGTTGCAGCCATACATACTGGGCCAGATTCAGATACAATGGCTTAAGTTTAGGCGGGCGTAGTGTATCTCATATACGCTACGCCACCGTAACTTAGAGAGGCGAGTACCGTATTCACAAAGAACTTGCGCCCTAAGTTACGGCGGCGTAGAATAAATGGGCCGGCGTAAGCCCGCCTAATTCAAAGTAGGCTGGTAGGGGGCGTGTTGTATGGAAATGAATCGTGACCCCACGTAAATGACGCGCCTAACGAACGGCGCATGCGCGCGCATGCTCAGTATCACGTCGAATTTTCTCCCTAAGTTACGCCGGCTCAATGTTTAGTCGACGTGAACGTAACCTACGCCCATCCCCATTCACGGACGACTTACGCAAACAACGTAAAATACGACGTTTCCGACGTCCATACCTTAACATGACTTACCCCTGCTTTATGAGGGGTAAAGTTACGCCGGTCGCACGCCTTACGTAAACAGCGTATTTTAATACGCCGGGCGCAAGTACGTTCGTGAATCGGCGTATCTAGCTCATTTGCATATTCGACGCGGAAATATACAGAAGCGCCCCTAGCGGCCAGCGTAAATATGCACCCCAAGATACGACGGCGTAAGAGACTTACTTCAGTCGTATCTTGGCAACAGTGAGGCGTATCTAATTCTATGAATCAAGCACATAGATGCGATGCCTTACATTCGGACTTACGACGGCGTGAGTGAGTGACTTGTATAGCGCAGCAAATGCGAACTTAATCGCCTCAAGGCGCTTGGAATCCAGCGTCGTACCGGTCTTATCAGGAGATAAGTCCTTTGTGAATCTGGGCCCTGGTCTGGGTTTAGTAACACTTTAATTTTTTATAATATCTGTATGTTAGATACAATTAAACAATGTATTTTGATCTGTATATCTTTTTTCTCCTAGATCTACAATGATGTCTAATCTCACCGCAGTGTCAGAAATCATATTGGTTGGATTCCCTGGGCTTCCCGATGCCTTCCATGGCTTGGTATCTACCGTTATGTTCTTTGCCTACATGATATCGCTGACTACCAACGGCACTGTCATATTTTTGGTCACCTTTAATGAAAATCTCCATCAGCCCATGTACCTGTTCATAGCCAACCTTGCCACCTCCGATCTTTTATTTGACACCGTGACATTGCCAAAACTCATTGCCAGATATTGGTTTGGAGCTTCCACCATTCCTTTGAGGATGTGCTTCTTCCAGATCTTCTTGGTTCATTATTTTGGAGGTCTGGACTCATTCCTGTTGATGCTGATGGCTGCAGATCGGTACGTGGCCATCTGCCATCCACTGCGATACACCTCCATTGTCACCAATAAAGTAGTCACCATTTCCTGTGGCTTCTGCTGGACGATTTTGTCTCCTTCTACAAATATAGTCGCTACCGTTCTAGCGTCACAGATCCCCCTGTGTGGCCCCAACAAGATAAACAGTTTGTTCTGCGGCTATACGGCATGTACCGATATTTCCGGCACAAGAAAGGTGGTCTTTGTCTTTGCTATGGTCGTTCTTTTGGTGCCACTGGGGCTGATATTGGTGTCATACATCAAAATAATAGTGACCATCTCAATGACTCGCTCCGAGAGCCTCCGGAGGGCGTTTTCCACCTGTATGACCCATTTGCTGGTCATCGCTTTTTACTTCGCTCCGAGAATCTTTATGTACATTGTAAGCAATATTCCATTTGTCAGGATAAAACCTGATGTAGGCGCTCTCCTACTTTATCTCTACTCATTTGTACCTCACATGGCCAATCCAATCATCTATTTCCTTCAGACCAAAGAGATCAAACAAACTTTGAGACGGGCCCTTCAGGGAAGCAAATTTAGAGAGAAAGCCTGATTGAGATGAACGATATTATTGACAAGATAACTGCTAAAAACAAGGGAACAATATTTTTTATAAAATGTATTCATGTATAGACTATGCTCTTCCTTTATACACTAAGGCCCAGATTCATAGGGCCAGATTCACGTACAATAGCGCCGGTGTAACGTAACCCGTTTACGATACACCGCCGCAAGTTTCCAGTTTTAGTGCCCGATCCACAAAGCACTTACCTGGAAACTTGCGGCGGTGTATCGTAAAGACGTCCGGCGCAAGGCGGGCCAATTCAAAGGCGCGCTCCCACGCCGGACCTACCGCGCATGCTCCGTTTCCGAACTCCCATCGTGCATTGCGCGCCGTGACGTCATTTTTTCGAACGACGACGCGCGTAGCGTAATTCCGTATTCCCGGACGGCTTACGCAAACGACGTTGATTTTTAAATTTCGACGCGGGAACGACGCCCATACTTTAGACAGCAATACGCTTGCTGACTAAAGTTAGGGCACCTAAAACGACGACTAACTTTGCGACGGAAAACTAGACTAGCGGCAGAGGTGTCTCTAGGGGGGGGCCAGAGGGGGCCCTGACCCCCCCAACATTATGCTGTGCCCCACCATGTTCCCCCACCATGTGCTTTTTTTTTTTTTGGGCCGCCGCTGGAGTAACAGTCTCTCCTGAGAGGGAGAGCATCCCCAGTCAGCTCTGCGGGGCATTCCTCCCCCCTCCCTCTGCTCGCTGACACTGCATAATGCGAGCGTTCACACAACCACAGCCGCCCGATCTGCTCCTTCCCCTGCATCCTCATTGGCACGGAGAAGAGCGAGTTGCAGAAAGGACTCCATGAGCACTGTGGGGGAGGGGGGCCCAAGCCTTCATCTCAGTTACTGAAAAAACAGACTGATTTCTCCCGTCCTTAGGACAGGAGAACCAGCCTGTAAATTCCGAGAGTGGTGACTGCAAGCTGAGCCAAGTGTCAATCTATGACACTCTTTTACAGCCCAGCGAGTCTAGCCACCCCCCCCCCCACTCTCCTCACATACGAGCAGGGAGGAATAAATGTCCTCCTCCTTCTCCTTTCAGTCCCGCCCACACTATCTCGGTGTGCTGTATCTGAAGAGAGGGGATGTGTGTTCAGGAAATATGAAAATCAGCAGCATGTGTGTGAATGATGCCTGAGATTCTAGCCTGGACCGTGGGTATGTGTGTGCACTGCAGACTGCAGTACACTGTAATCACTGAACTGCATTATCTCTATCCCTTCTCTCCCCCATCTGTCTCCCTCCCCCTCTCACAATTTACTTTCTGTAACGGTCACCACCGTTTACGATATTCCAATCCATCGCCCCACGACAGGTTATCCGACAGACATCAGACATGACCCATTTCATTTCCCAGAATAAACGCGACAAAACAAGCTCTGGTACTGGCCCCAAAATGAATGAATGAATCCTTTAATGGTAACTTAGCTTTGTTATATACAGTACAAGCATGTTACAGTTAATCACAGGGACAAAGACACACTCCACCCACACATCACACAATGGGGGGCTTCATACACATTCTTTTAGATAATAACATTCCGATGAGTTAATTACTGCTTATTACCCAGACGGTCTGGCTCCGCATTTAGAGGGGTTAATTACTACAGCTTGACAAGTCACATTCCACATCTTAACAGTGTCATTAGCATACACAATGAACAATGGTCTTAGGAGCTGACCTAATTAGCACAATGGACACAAAACAGTATTAGCATCACACAAAGGAATGTCTAGGAGCAGACTCAATTAACACCTCAAAAGCATGTGTCCCCACATTGAATGAAAACACTCTATTGACCTGTCGGAGTCAGACTTTAACAACTTGTAATATTTCAAGATATCCTGCAATACATGAATTATCAGTAATGTCCCATCTCATGTAATTTATAATTATCATTTCTCAGTCACCCTATGCCCAAAAGGGCATAGTGACGCTGGCACAGGAGTAAACCCCATCCTTCAAAAGTCTCTGCGTGTCACGGGCCATTCTGTTACACTTTCACTTTCAGTTAGGCAGGTAATATACGGTGCAAATTTTTTTCCTACATCCACAGATTGCAGGAAAGAAACTTGCATGATTCCCCCATCAACACAAACAGTGCTGAAGGGAATATCCCTCCTGCCCAGCAATTGTATTCTATACAGCAACCACTGGTGATAATCATAAGAGAATCTGCTCAATAATGGTTCAAATCTCAGCCAGTTCCTGCTGAACCAGCTGAGATTTAAACTGTCTATGGCTGGTCTTAGCTCTTAGGCAGCCCATACATTGATCACTTTTTTCATTCAACTATTAGGTTGAATAAAAAAAAAAAAAAAATGATCCAATTCCCCCATCTACACATTATAGGTGGATGGGGGAATCGTCCCAGTGTGGACCAGTGCTGGAACAACCAGAGTCGCTGTCCTGTCCCGGCTATTCACAGCGCTGGTCTCTGTCTCCATGGCAGCGGCGGCAGGACATTGGAACCCAGAGCTGATCTAGGTAGGGATATGAGTATATTCTTCAAAGAAAATGATATTGAAAACATCGCACCAGCCACGCTCTGGGAAACACACAAGGCATTTGTGAGAGGGCGGTTGATAGCAGAGAAAGTCAAGAGGAGGAAGATTAGACAGGTACGGAAACAAACACTATTAGAAGAAATCCAGGTCCTCGAATGGAAGCATAAAAAAATACAGGCAGAGCAGGTCCTAAGGGTTCTAACTAGCAAGAGAGAAGAGCTCCGGGACCTCCTGGAGCAGGAAACGAAATGGATCTTTAATAATGTGAATAATACATTTTATGCTCTAGGTAATAAACCAGGGAGATTGCTAGCAAGGACCTTAAAACCAAGAAACACACTGAACTCTATCCTGAAAATAAAAGATAGAAATGGAGAAATGAGACATTCCACTAGTGAGATAACTAAAATATTCTATGATTACTACCAAAACCTATATAATGTCAACAAGGGGCAAGGGGACATAGAAATTCAGAATAGAAGGGAAAAAAATAAACAATACTTAGAAAAGGTGAAGACCCCAGGCTTAGCAGAGGAAGTAATAAGTGACTTAGAAAAATAAATAACAAAAGAAGAAATAAGTCAAGTGATTAGGAGCATCAAAATGGGGAAAAGTCCCGGCCCTGACGGGTTTACGTCACTATATTATAAAAGGTTTGGGGAGATACTAGTGCCTTTCTTCCAGAAGTATATGAATTCAATAGGGGGGGGCATGGCAATACGTAAGGAGGCTCTGAACGCCCACATAACTTTGATAGGGAAGGAAGACAAGGACACCTCCTTGTGTGCCAGCTATAGGCCGATATCTTTAATAAATGTGGACATAAAAATGTATTCTAAAATTCTTGCCGAGAGAATTAGGCCGCTCTTGACAGGCCTGATAGATAACGACCAAGCAGGGTTTGTACCCGGGAGAGAAACGAGAGAAAACATCCTAAGAGTAATATTTATGTTGCAGAAAGCTAAAAAGAACAAAGAACCTGTAGTATTCCTGTCCTTAGACGCCGAAAAGGCGTTTGACAGGCTAGAATGGGAATTTATGCTTGCAAACTTATCCCACATAGGATTTGGTCCAAGTATGCTTAGGTGGATAGGGGCTCTGTATTCGGATCCCTCGGCTAAGGTGAGGGTGAATGGCACCCTTTCGGACAGCTTTTCACTGTATAATGGAACCCGTCAAGGTTGCTCCGCTTTCGCCTCTCCTATTCGTCCTGTCATTGGAGCCTTTATTGGAAACAATACGGAAGAATCAGGATATAGAAGGGATAAAACTAGAGAGAAGAGAGCACAAGATATCCGCCTTCGCGGATGACATGATGCTGTTTGTATCTAACCCCAGGGAGACACTGCCTAAAATAATGGCGGAATATGAACAGTATGGGGAGATTTTGAATCTCAAAATTAATAAAGACAAAACGGAGATACTAAGTATATCATTAAGTTCACAGGATCGTAGGGAATTGGAGGGGCTCTATCCATTCAAATGGAAGCAGAGGAGGATGAAATATTTAGGTATATACTTGTCTTGCATGGAAAAGTGCTTCTATGAAGACAACTATATACTACTACTGAATAAGGTAAAATCAGATTTAAAAGGATATAGTATAGATAGAGTATCATGGTGGGGAAGGGTGAATACTATAAAAATGATGATTTTGCCTAAAGTTCTTTACATTTTTCAAACACTTCCGATAAAAATCCCAGAAATATATTTTAAAATCCTGGATAAGATAATAGGAGGTTTCATATGGAGGGGGAAAAAGCCGCGTATAGCAGTGGAGACTCTGATTAGATCTAAAGAGGAAGGAGGAATACAGCTGCCGGACTTTAGAAGGTACTATGAGGCGGCAGTACTGAGGAGGATTACAGAGTGGGCGCAGGGGGAGGGTGGAAGCAAAAAAAAGTGGGTAGAAGTTGAAGAAAGTTTAAGTAAAAAAGAGTTGGGGAATATAATATGGGTACCGAGGCAATATAGAGGACTACCCCTGGATATTCCTGTAATAACAAAAGAAACTTTTAGAATATGGGATAAGGTCTGTAAGAAAAATAAATTGCCCTATAATAGTCCGCTGTTGCCACTTACAGGTACGGATTTCTTTCCGCCTGGCAAGGAGGGGGGATTATACCGGAGGTGGGCAACTTCAGACACTCCAAGATTGAAGGATATAATAAAAGGAAATGAAGTGTGTCCGGTGGGAGAACTTCAAGAGAAATATGGACAGTACCCAGGAGATAGGTGGAGACACAGACAAGTCCAACATTTTGTTGGCACTTTGTCGAAGCCCTTGCGAGCTATGAATGAACTAAATCAATGGGAAAAACTTATGACCCAAGGAGAACCTGGGAAAGGGGGAATATCAAGTCTCTACAAGATGTTGACAACCAAGATAGAGTTAGGGAAATTGAAAATGATAGAAAGCTGGGAAATAGAACTTAATCAAACTATATCCAATAAGAAGAAGAGACAGGTGCTAGAATACGTCCAGGCTACAACGATGGATGCAAAAGTAAAAGAAACCAATTATAAGCTACTTACTAAATGGTACTATGTACCAATTAAACTGCACAGAATGAATAGTGAGGCGTCCCCCTTATGCTGGAGGGAGTGCGGGATGGAGTGAACTCATGCCCACATATGGTGGCAATGCCCCCTCATACAGGTATACTGGCGGGAGATACTAGGTCTGATAAAAAAAATCAGTGGATATGAGATAAGATATGATCCATGGGAATGTTTGTTCCACACTACGAGTATGTCTAGGAAAAAATATAGAGGTTCCTTGGTCCCGTTCCTACTGAACGGAGCCAAGGCACTAATACCTAGGAACTGGAGGGAAAAAAGAGTACCCTCGATAGGGGAATGGCTCCAAGAAATTGATAAAATGAAAGTGATGGAGGAGCTGTGGTCCTTTCAGGTAGAGTCTGGGCCAAGATATGAAATGACCTGGAGGGGATGGAGGGATTTTAGAGCTAGGGGGAGGGAGGGGGGAGATGGGGAGGGAGAGAGTGGAGGGGAATAGAGGAGACCGTTGGTGGGAATCCTTATAGGGTCCCCTCCTCCCCTCGCGCTTGTTTTTTTCTTTTTCTTTTTCGGTGGTGGGGGTCTATATTTCAAAACGTGGGCAATATGCACAATAGGGGAAAATTATAGCCCATATAATAGAATGTTTTTTGTGTCTCCATTTTTTTTGTTTTCTCCCCACAACATAGGGGTAATTGTTTTATTCCCCTTCTGACTATGTGTTTTTTTGTTTTGTTTTTTTATTCTCCTGCCTTCTTATTTTTGTACACTTAAGTGAATACACAATAAGGGGAATTAACCCCTACACCTTTCACTATATTCTAGATGGACTTAGTGTCTTCCCTTTTTTTTTTTTCCACAACTTCTTCTTGTTTTCGTATATTTAAGTAAATACACAAGTAGGGGAATTAGCCCCTATTTTTTTTTTCACGATATTTTAGAGGGACTTAGTGTCTTTCTTCTTTTTTTTTTGTTTTTTTACAACTCCTTCCTGGTTTTGTACACTCATGTAAATACACAATAAGGGGAATTACCCCTACATTTCTCACTACATTCTAGTAGGACTTAGTGTTTCTTTTTTTCGTATACTTAAGTAAATACACAATTAGGGGAATTAACCCCTATATTTTTCACTGTATTTTAGAGGGACTTAGTATCTTTCTTCCTTTTTCTTTTTTTATTTTTTTTTTACACCCCCCTCCTGGTTTTGTACACTCAAGTAAATACACAATAAGGGGATTAACCCCTACACCTCTCACTATATCCTAGTCGGATTTAGTGTGTTTTTTTTTTCTTCTTCACAACACAGGGGAAAGTGTCGTCTTTTTCTTTTTCTTTCCCCTCTACAATATAGGGGAAAATGTTTTTTAGTTTTATTCTCCTTCCTATGGGTTAGTTCATATATATATATATATTTTTTTCTCTCTCCATCTCTCTCTCCTACCCTCTCTCTCTCTCTCTTTTATATGTCCTCCCCCCCTCCATTCAATGTAGGTATAGGTAGTGTGGTCCTATCTCTGGGTATCTCCCTTGGAGAGTGAAAAGGGAAGGAGTGGCCCTGGGGAGGAATGATGGAGAAATCCAGGAGTAGTACATAATATTGGTAGAAGAAGATATAGCTTTTAATATTTTTTCAATGAAAAGGGTACATTCTGAGACCATATATGTTAGTCTGTATATTGATTTTATGTTGTATTAATTGTACTGTTTTGTAAAAAAATGAATAAAATATTTTGAAAAAAAAAAAAAAAGGAACCCAGAGCTGGTTACTTTATGGGGCTGATGTACAGGAGGGCCAGCACAATTTGTTGTTAGAGATGGGCTGGGCATGTTCAAAATTCCACATGCCAGAACCTGCCAGGAAGCCCACACTGCACAGCGCTAATCACAGGCAGTGAGACATTTCCCGGTCCGCAGCTGCACAGATCAGGAAATGTCTCACTGCCTGTGATTAGCCCTGTGGAGTGTCGGCTTCCTGGCGGGATCGGGCATGTGGGATTTCAAACACACCCGAGCCCATCTCTATTGGTTGTAGACAGTTGAGCTCCCTGCAGGTTGCTTAGCAGCAGTGGACCCTTCTCTGACATGCTGATCGTGATGCAATCCAGGTGATGCTCTTAGTCAAATCCTAGTCATAAATATCAGAGATTTTATTGATCAAAGCCCACACTTTACAGGCATAGAGCCCACATGGCTGCGGAACATACGTTTGAATATATATATATATATATATGTGGTTGTACTCTTGATGCTAATAAATATTGGGCCAGACTCACAAAGAGATACGACGGTGTATCTACAGATACACCATCGTATCTCTGATTTTTACTGGTCCTATCTATGCGCCTGATTCATAGAACCAGTTACGCATAGATAGGGCTGAGATCCGACAGTGTTACACTGTCGGATCTTTTTTTTGATTTAAAAATGGCGCCGGGGGCGTTCCCGCTGATTTACACTGAATAATATGTAAGTCAGCGAGATACGCGAAATTCACGAACGTACGCGGACCCGACGCTGTGTTCTTACGTCGTTTCCGTAGCGCGGTACCCGTCGTATACTTACCCCTGCTAAAAGCAGGGGTAAGTATTGTTAAGTATGGCCGTCGTTCCCGCGTCGAATTTGAAATTTCCTACGTCGTTTGCGTACGCCGATTCACGAACACGCGCGTCGCAAGTCCCGCTCACGTCGCAACCACTGACGTCCTATTGACGTCAGTGGGAGCAATGCACGCCGGGAAATTCCCCGGACGGCGCATGCGTATTTAAATCGGCGTGGGAGCGCGCCTGATTTAAATAGTACACTCCCCCAGCCGCGGAATTAGAATTCCGCCGGGGGAGTTAGGATCCGCCGTCGCAAGTTTGGAGGTAAGTGTGTTGTGAATTTGACACTTTCCTCACAAACTTGCGAGGGCGGATCTTAAAACACATAGGTTACACGGATCTAAAGATCCGCTAACCTTTGTGAATCTGGCCCATTGTGTTTATTAGATCTGACTGGGAGCATCACCTGGATCACATGCCGATCAGCATGTCAACAGAGAAGGTTATACAGCATTACTGCTGCTAGGTGACCAGCTGGGGGCTCGGCTCTCTATAACCAAGTGTGCCAGCCTTCCTCTGCATGTACCCATAATGTCACCAGCACTAGGTCCTAATAGACTGCCGCCGCTGCCAAGGAGACAGACGCCAGACCAGCGCTGTCAATAGCAGGGACAGGACAGCTGGGGAACCCCACAGTGGCAGAACACCAGGCCCCGGTGGCAAGACAACCTTTGCAACCCTGAAAGTTCTCCCACTGCTTTGGACCCTTATATTTTCTTGGTGTGCTGGTGACATATATCTCTTGTTTTCTGCCACCCTGGGGGGCCCCAGTATAGTAGGAAGGGAGCTCACTGCAGAACATGTAAAAGGACCCGTTGTGGGATCATAGTAAAGGGTCCCAGGAGATTATATATATATATATATATATTGTATATATATATAAAATTGCATTTTATAGTTGGCCCCCCTACTTTTTTCCCTGTCCCCCCATGTGCCCCCCCTAAATATGAAAGCTGGAGACGCCACTGACTAGCGGCGACGTAGCGAACGCGAAAAATCCGTCGTGAATCGCCGTAACTCCTAATTTGCATACCCGACGCTGGTTTACGACGCAAATTCCCCCCATTGGGAGCCGCGGTATTGCAGCCTAAGATCCGACAGTGTAAAACAATTACACCTGTCGGATCTTAGGGATATCTATGCGTAACTGATTCTATGAAACAGTCGCATAGATAGAAACAGGGATACGACGTCGTATCTCCACTGTGAACCTGGCCCTAAGCTCTTCTTTTATACACTAGATTCACATAGAACCGCGTATTCTTTGCGGCGGGGTAACTTATCCAATTTACGTTACGCCTCCGCAACTTAGACGGGCAAGTGCTGTATTCTCAAAGCACTTGCTCCGTAAGTTGCGGCGGTTAGCGTAAATCGGCGTAGCATAAATCGGCCCGGCGTAAGCCAGTCTAATTAAAATTTGGATCAGGGGGGCGTGTTTTATGTAAATGTACTGTGACCCGACGTGATTGAAGTTTTTCCCCGAACGGCGCATGCGCCGTCCATGGAATTTCCCAGTGTGCATTGCTCCAAAGTACGCCGCAAGGACGTCGTTGGTTTCGACGTGAACGTAAATGACGTCCAGTCCCATTCACGGGCGACTTACGCAAACGACGTAACTTTTTCAAATTTCGACGCGGGAACGACAGCCATACTTAACATTGTTATATAGCAGGGGTAACTATACGCCGGAAAAAGCCTAACGTAAACGGCGTGACTTTACTGCGTCGGCCGGGCGTACGTTCGGGAATTCGCGTATCTAGCTAATTTGCATACTCGGTGCAGAATTCGATGGAAGCGCCATCTAGCGGCCAGCGTAAATATGCAGTTACGTTCCGACGGCGTAGGAGACTTAAGCCTGTCAGATCTAAAATATATCTATGCGTAACTGATTCTAAGAATCAGGTGCATAGATACGACGGCGCAACGCAGAGATACGACGGCGTATCTGGAGATACGCCATCGTATCTCCACTGAGAATCTGGCCCTATATGGCCAAAAGTTTTGATCTGACCATCACATCTACACAAGCTTCTTGACAATCCCATCCAATACCATGAATCTGATTATGGAGTTGCCCCCTAACTTTTGCAAGGTCAGGTTGAAGGCAGGTGCAGTCTACTTTCTCCACTGCAGGTGACGCTCAACTGCAGCGACATTACAGGGGGGGGGGGGGAGAGGAAGTCAAGAGGAACATGGGGCTAGATTCTCAGAGCAAGTACGCCGGCGTATCTACTGATAAACCGGCGTACTTTCAAATTTGCCGCGTCGTATCTTTAGTTTGAATCCTCAAACCAAGATACGACGGCTTCTGGCTTCGATCCGACAGGCGTACGGCTTCGTACGCCTTCGGATCGTAGGTGCAATACTTCGGCGCCCGCTGGGTGGAGTTTGCGTCGTTTTCCACGTCGGGTATGCTAATTAGCTTTTTCCGTCGATCCACGAACGTACGCGCGGCCGTCGCATTTTCTTACGCCGTCGCTAGTCGGCTTTTCCCGGCGTATAGTTAAAGCTGCTATTTCGTGGCGTATAGATAGACTTGCCATGTTAAAGTATGGCCGTCGTTCCCGCGTAGAAATTTAAATTTTTTTTTTTTTTTTTTGCGTAAGTCGTCCGTGAATAGGAAAGGACGTAACTCACGTCTAAGTTCAAAAAATGACGTCGGTGCGACGTCATTTCGCGCAAAGCACGGCGGGAAATTTCAAAATGGAGCATGCGCAGTTGATTCGGGGGCGGGGACGCGCTTCATTTAAATGAATCACGCCCCCAACCCGCCCAATTTCAAATACGCCGCCAGAAAAACACTACGCCGTCGTAAATTACGGCGTGAAATCGCTGTGGATTCGAAATCATGCCAGGTAAGATACGGCGGCGTAGCGTATCACTGATACGCTGCGCCTGGGCAATTCTATGTGAATCTGGCCCATGGTTCCTCTATGGTTTCCTCGGTCACTGGGGAAGCTCTCCAGTTGTATGCTGCCACCCTATGTGACCCTAGCGGCCATATTGGGTCAGGCAGAGCATATTTAAGACCCTGCCTCCCGGGCTTAGCACAAATTTCGCAAGTGGGTAGTGTAGGGGCAGGTCACCCATCTGACAGGGACAGTGATTAGTGGCAAGGAGAGGTTTCAGAGGACTAGGTAAAGGATAGAAGCACAGAAACCTTTCTGCAAACATTTCCATTTGGCTACAGACCAGCCAGGCTGCATTCCATCCCAGACACTGTCGGCCCATCTGAGGCCTGCTCTGCTACACCCTGCTGTTAAATACTGTGAGTGTTCCTGGTCGGGTGCCTTTCCGTCGGGTTTGTTTGACTTATTGGGTTCTACATTAACCACTTAAGCCCCGGGCCATTTTGCTGGCCAAAGACCAGGTCACTTTTTGCGATTCGGCACTGCGTCGCTTTAACTGACAATTGCGCGGTCGTGCGACGTGGCTTCCAAACAAAATGTACGTCCTTTTTTTCCCCACAAATAGAGCTTTCTTTTGGTGGTATTTGATCACCTCTGCGTTTTTTTTTTTTTTTGCGCTATTAACACAAATACAGCGACAATTTTACTTGTTGCTATAATAAATATCACCAAAAAATATCTAAAAAAAAATTCTTCTACATATTTTTGGTAAAAAAAAAAAACAATAAGCGTTTATTGATTGGTTTGCGAAAAGGTTATAGGCCCGGATTCACATACATTGGCACAAATTTATGCCGGCGTAGCGTATCCAATATACGCTACGCCGACGTAGCGCAGAGAGGCAAGCACCGAATTCACAAAGCACTTGCCTCCCAAACTGCGCTGGGTTCCCTCGGCGTAAGCCGTCGTAGGTGGAAGTAGGTGCTAATGAGGCGTGATCCCATGCAAATGATGGGCCGAGTGCCATAAAACGAACGGCGCATTCGCTGTCCCGTGGACGTATCCCAGTGCGCATGCTCAGAATCATGTCGGAACTACTCCCTAAGATACGACGGATCACTGCCTGTCAAAACCGATCGTGTGTGGGCCCCATAGGTTATTTAACCTTAGGTTAAAAAAAAGCCAACTTGCTTTAAATTTAACCGATGGGAAAAAAACGATCGTTAGTACGCACAACCATCGGTTAAAAATCCACCGCGTTCTGACACGATCAGTATTTTAACCGATGGTGTGTAGGCGCGACGGACCATCAATCAGCTTCATCAGTTAACCGATGAAAACGGTCCATCGGTCCGTTCTCATCAGATGGACTGTTCGTGTGTACGAGGCTTTAATTGCCACAGATTTTCAATTGGATTTAGGTCTTGGAAACGCAGGGACGTGCAGGGGTTTGCAGGATGCCGGATGTATGGATTCCAATAGGGGGGTTTGAAGCAGCCGATTAGAGCCAGAGGCTCGGGAGGCAAAGCACTACGCTAACACTGATCTTCCTCCCGGCCAATCAGCCGATTGGCTGAAAGAACAAGCAATCCTATTGGACACCTAGGAGCATGGGAGGAACCGTGATGGAGCTCTCCTCCATCACACAGGAGCCGCTGCCCCATGCCCGCCGCACACAGGAGCCCACAGGATCTGCTGCCCGATGCCCACAGGCACACAAGAGCTCACAGGACACAGGAGCTGCTGCCCAATGCCCGCCACCTAGATGGGGTAAGTGCCGGACAGACCGGCAGACAACGAGCGAGTGCGTTCCCCGGTGTTCCCGCTGAAAAATAGCCCTGACGCTACATACGCTCACATCCTCAGTTAGAAAAAAATAATGTATGCTATTTGCAATTTATTATATATTTTCTTTTAAAAACGTATAGCCCTGATGAAGGGGAGTCATTTGGTCCCCAAAACATGTTCCTTCATAAACAATAAAGCAGACCTCAGGAAACTTGAAGCTTCTCTTGTGTCCTCTGTTGTCTCTTCTCACACATACAGCATATGCGTCCTCATCTTGTACATAGTTCTCTATGGAGTATCCCACTCAATTTCCCGACCCTATCCCAGTTACCCCAAAAATAAAAACACCAAAAAATAACCCCCCTCTGGACTGCTTTTGAGCCAAAGACTGACTGTGATCGTGTGCCTGGCAGCTATTAGGAAAAAGACCCTTGGGAAGTTTCTAGCAGCTCCTACGGGGGTAGCGCTACACAAGCAGCTCTCAATCTGAAAAAAAGGAGTCCTACCATTGAATCCAATTTTTAATCTTTACCTGTCAAGGATAGGCCCTAGCAAGTTTAACCACTTCAGCCCCGGAGGATTTGGCTGCCAAATGACCGGGCCACTTATTGCAATTCGGCACTGCGTCGTCGCTTTAACCACTTACCGCCGCATGTACATATACGTCCACAGAATGGCACGTACAGGCACATTGGCGTACATGTACGTCCCTGCCTTTCCGCGGGTCGGGGGTCCGATCGGGACCCCCCCCCCCCCGGTACATGCGGCGGTCGGAAATCATCTGGGAGCGATCCGGGACGACGGCGCGGCTATTCGTTTCTAGCCGCCCCCTCGCGATCGCTCCCAGGAGCTGAAGAACGGGGAGAGCCGTATGTAAACACGGCTTCCCCGTGCTTCACTGTGGCGCTGCATCGATCG
This sequence comes from Rana temporaria, assembly GCF_905171775.1. Classification (NCBI taxonomy): domain Eukaryota; kingdom Metazoa; phylum Chordata; class Amphibia; order Anura; family Ranidae; genus Rana; species Rana temporaria. Next base: position 12,872,543 of record NC_053490.1, read on the forward strand.
TGTGATCCCTTTATAGGGAGACTCGATCGATGACGTCAGACCTACAGCCACACCCCTCTACAGTTGTAAACACACACTAGGTGAACCCTAACTCCTACAGCGCCCCCCTGTGGTTAACTCCCAAACTGCAACTGTCATTTTCACAATAAACAATGCAATTTACACTGTAAATGCATTTTTTGCTGTGAAAATTACAATGGTCCCAAAAATGTGTCAAAATTGTCCAAAGTGTCCGCCATAATGTCGCAGTCACAAAAAAAATCGCTGATCGCCGCCATTAGTAGTAAAAAAAATAAATGAATAAAAATGCAATAAAACTATCCCCTATTTTGTAAACGCTATAAATTTTGCACAAACCAACCGATAAACGCTTATTGCGATTTTTTTTATCAAAAATAGGTAGAATAATACGTATCGGCCTAAACTGAGGAAAAAAATGGTTTTTTTTTATATATTTTTGGGGGATATTTATTATAGAAAAAAGTAAAAAATATTGCATTTTTTTCAAAACTGTCGCTCTATTTTTGTTTATAACGCAAAAAATAAAAACCGCAGAGGTGATCAAATGCCACCAAAACAAAGCTCTATTTGTGGGGAAAAAAGGACGTCAATTTTGTTTGGGAGCCACTTCGCACGACCGCGCAATTGTCTGTTAAATCGACGCAGTGCCGAATCGCAAAACCTGGCCTGGGCCTTAAGCTGCATTTTGGTCCGGGGCTTAAGTGGTTAACTGACAATTGCGCGGTCGTGCGACGTGGCTCCAAAACAAAATGTATGTAATTTTTCCCCCCAAAAATAGAGATTTATTTTGGTGGTTTTTGATCACCTCTGTGGTTTTTATTTTTTGCGCTATAAACAAAAAAAGAATGAAAATTTAAAAAAATATATATATTTTTTACTTTAGCTATAAAAAATATCCCCCAAAAATATATTAAAAAACTATTTTGTTCCTCAGTTTAGGCCGATACGTATTCTTCTACATATTTTTGGTAAAAAATTGCAATAAGCGTTTATTGATTGGTTTGCGTTATAGCGTCTACAAAATAGGGGATAGTTTTATGGCATTTTTATTAATAATTTTATTTTACTAGTAATGGCGGCGATCAGCGATTTTTATCGTGACTGCGACATTACGGCGGACACACCGGACACGTTTGACGCTATTTTGGGACCATTGTCATTTTTACGGCGATCAGTGCTATAAAAATGCACTGATTACTGTGTAAATGACGCTGGCAGGGAAGTGGTTAACCACTAGGGGGCGAGGAAGGGGTTAAGTGTGTCCTAGGGAATAGTGGTGCAACGGATCACAGTTGATCCGTGATCCGAATGGGTCACCCCATTCGGATCGGCACACACTGTGACCCGCGGATTGCCGCGGCTCCGGAGCTAGGCTGAAGCCGCGGCCTTTCCAAATGTTATGGCCGCGGCTCCGGAGCTAGGCCGAAGCCGCGGCTTTTCCTAATGTTATGGCTGCGGCTCTGGAGCTTCGGCCTAGCTCCAGAGCCACGGCCATAACATTAGGAAAGGCCACGGCTTCGGCCTAGCTCCGGAGCTGCGGCCATCCTGGTACACCCGGCGGCGGCCCTCCTCTCTGTTTACACCCACAGAGGAGGAGGAGCCAGCACACAGTCTGCCTGCCTGTTACTACCTGGGGGGTGTCTGCCTGTCTGTTACTACCTGCACCGAGGGGGTTCTTTACTGAGAGGGGACTATAGTTGGTGGGAGGGGGGGGGTGACACAATTTTTTTCTGCATTGGGTGACACCAACCCTAGTGACGCCACTGCAGTGGGGGAGATATTACAGTGGGGGGGGGGAGATGTGGATATTACAGAGGGGGAGAGGAGATGTGGATATTACATTGGGGCGGCGATGTGGATATTACAGTGGGGGAGGAGATGTGGATATTACATTGGGGCGGCGATGTGGATATTACAGTGGGGGTGGAAATGTGGATATTACAGTGGGGGAGAATTTTTTTTATTTTCTTTTGCTGATCCAAAAAATGATCCGATCCGTGGAACGATCCGAACCATGAGTTTTTGATCCGTTGCACCCCTACTAGGGAATGATTTTAACTGTGGGGGGGGGCTGGGCTACCTGTGACACGACAGTAATCGCTGCTCCCGATGACAGGGAGCAGAAGATCAGTGTCGTGTCACTAGGCAGAACAGGGAAATGCCTTGTTTACATTGGCATCCCCCCGTTCTGCCGCTCGGTCACGGAGTTCGCGGCAGGGGCATGCAGAGGCGTATCTAGTAAAAATAGCGCCCATGGCAAGCACTGAAACTGCGCCCCTGTCAAAACATTTGAAACCCATCTTTCAGATCACCTTAACAAAAAAAAACAGCTAACAAAGCTAGTGATATTTATCATCCCTTGTGATACCTTGGGTAGTGACATATCCTCTTTATGGAGAAATCTGGGGTCTATTTTTTTTACTTGGAAAAACCAACTTTATTTATTCAAGGCACATATTACAAGACAGGTCAAATACATTTGACAATAAAAATACAGTGTCAAAGGTGAAATGCATGTTCATTCTTTGGTTACTTAGATACCACGGGTCCTACATTCACATGTTCAAGAGGACAGAGGAGCATTTTAATATGAAACAATCCCCAGATATGGCACAATCAGACACACGTTTCTCCATCCTCCAGCCATCTGTCCCAAACCTTGGAATACTTCTGTGTGGAGCCCCTGTGTGTATAGATCAGTTTCTTAAATGGTAAAATGTCATTAACAGCCTTTTTCCACATCCGTAGAGTGGGGGGCAAATCCTGCATCCATCTCTGGGCAATTACTTTACGAGCTAAAAATAATGTTTCAGATATGAAAATTGTGTGATATTTATCCACCTCTATGTCAGGCAACAGCCCCAAGATACACAGCTTAGGGTCAAGTACCACAGGGGAGCCCATATTGTCATGCAGAAAGCGGACAACCTGCGTCCAGTAAGTCTGAATATTTGGACAACTCCAAATGAGATGATAAAAAGTGGCACTCGTGGACTGACACAGACGACAGGTCGGATTGGGTGTGCGGTGGAATTTGGCCAGTCTCAGCGGTGTCAGGTAGGCTCTATGAACAATGTAAAGTTGCGTCAGTCTGTCTGACAGTTTAGGTGATGTAGCCTTGGTCCCCTCCAATATTTCGTCCCAATCTGCACCCTCTATTGGACCTACGTCCCTCTCCCAAGCCCTCTTAGCCTTCTGAGTAACGGCTACTGTACCCCGATGTCTAATGGTGCGGTACAGGTGCGAAATAAGTTTAGAGGGATCGCTCCCCATAACAATATCTAGCACCGGCGGGGGTTCTGTCTCCACCTCCAGAGATGGTAGCTGGGTTCGGAGTGCATGTCGGAGCTGCAGGTGTTTAAATACTAAGTGCTGTGGGAGCGAGAATTCCTCTCTAAGTGCGTGAAATTGCTTAATCCCTGAGACTGATAGGACTTGGTGCAGGTATATTATTCCGTGTCTGGCCCACACCACCGAGTCAGGGACCCCTGCTAGCTCTGGCATATGGCTGTTAAGCCACAGTGGAGTATGGGAATAAAATTTCCCAACATTCTGTTTTTTAAGGGATATTTCCCAAACCTGTTGGTGATGCTTTAACATCCCCGAGTTGTACCTCGCGGTCTGTTTTTGCGTTTGTTTCCCACGGAGGATTGACTGAAGTGGTGTATGCGCCGGGTGCCCGGGTTTGTCGCAAACTAAAGCCCTATAGCGTTGAAGTTCCGAGGTATTGAAGTGATATAAGTGAGAGAGCTGTGCGGCCAAGTAATACTCATGGAGATCTGGGAGGGAAACACCTCCCATGTCCGTCGGGTTCTTTAAAATGTGCCAAGCAAGTTTGTGTCTACCACTTCCCCAAACAAAGGAATTCAGAATAGCTTCCATTTGCTTGAAGATTTTTAAGGGAATGTATGGAGGGGCGTGCTACACCATATATAGAATTTTGGGCAAAATAATCATTTTTATAATATTTATACGCCCCATCACCCCTAAGGGTAATCTAGCCCACGTTTGCGTTTTGAGTTTGATCATGTCAAACAACGGTGCCACATTCAGAGGTGTATAGTCTGTTAGTCTCCTGGTGACCTCAACTCCTAGGTACCTAATCCTGGACACTCTGGAGAGCGGCAGTGGTGGGGTGACCACAGGGGGGGAAGACATCTATGGGGAGAATTTGGGACTTGTCCCAATTAATGCGCAGTCCCGAATAACCACCCATTCGTTCAATAAGTCGCAGTGCTGTTTGCAGTGATGGTCCCTGATCTGCCAAGTATAGAATGGTATCATCCGCATATAGGCCTATCTTATCAACAGTGTTACCCCGACGCAAACCCTGAATATCAGGGTGTGCTCTAATTGCGATAGCCAGTGGTTCAGCGGCCAAGGCATACAGCAAGGGGGAGAGGGGACATCCCTGACGGGTACCCCTCTCTAGAGGAAACCGCTCTGAGAGCCACCCATTAACAAAGATTCTTGCCTTGGGAGTCTGATAAAGGAGTTGCACCCATTTTATGAAATGCGGTCCAAAGCCATAATTATGTAAGCATTCCCATAGATAGGGCCACTCAACTGAGTCAAAGGCCTTGGCCGTATCTAGTGCCACCACCACCCTGGTTCCTGAGTTATCGTGATGCGCCTGAATATTCATGTACAATCGTCTAATGTTCATGGCCGTATTCTTCCCTGGCATGAACCCTGTTTGGTCCCTGTGAATAAGTGATAATATGACAGCATTCAGCCTATTTGCTAGTATTTTAGCAAGGATTTTAATATCCACCTGGAGTAGCGAAATTGGTCTATAGGATTCAGGGTAGTGGGGGTCCTTACCAGGTTTGGGGAGTACTATGATTTGGGCTTCTTGCATGGATTCAGGGAGTATGTTAGTAGTAAAGATGGACTGATACAGGGCCTTTAGCCTGGGAACAAGTATATCTGAGTATGTAGCATAGAATTCTAGAGGGAGTCCGTCCATACCTGGTGCTTTAGATTTGGCTAGTTGGGCAATCGCCTCGGCAATATCATTTGCCACAATAGGCGCATCTAATAGTTTAGCCTGCTCTTGGTTAAGCCGAGGAAATTGAATAGTGGCCAAATAGGACCGCAATTCCTCAGGTGTGTGGGTTCCCTGAGACCTATAGAGGTTACTATAGAAGTGCTGAAATTTAGCTGCAACATGACTTGGGTCGGTAACACTACATCCATTAGAGTCAGTAAGCGAAACCACAACCGGTGGCCTATCATCCAAATGAGCCAAATATGCCAGCAGTTTCCCCGCCCTCTCCCCCTGCTCATACACTCTCTGCCTGCAGAAAAAACCCCGCTGTTTAGCTTTCTCCGTGTGCAATTGCGTAACCACCCGGGACTGGAGTCTGACTCTATCAAGATTTTCAGGGGTTGGACTGGCTGAATACTCGGCTTCTAAATCTCGAAATTTGTCTGACGTTACATACAGTATAGCTGTAGAAACTCTTTTATGCCTATTTATTCTGGCAGATAATAGCCTGCGGGCGTGCGCTTTAAAGTCGTCCCAGTGTGAATTTAGAGTATAGGGCCCCTGCAGTCCATCAAAAAAGAAGAGCAGTTCTCTCTCTATGGACTCCTGGTCCGTGACGAGCGACAACCAGTGGGGGTTAAGTCTCCACAGGCGGGCTCGATGGCGCGCGCGTACACGTGAGGACGCGCGCGCGCTCGTAGGTGGGGGGAGTGAAGAGCCCGGAGCCTGAGGGGGGATGAGGACGGACCGCGCTCAGAGAGGGAGAGGAGCCGACAGCCTTCGTCTGCCCGCCGCATGTTGATCGCGGCTCCCCTGAATCGGCTGAGCTGTTCGAGCACCGCTGCAGCAGGGGGTGGGAGGAGGCACCCCCGCACGGATCGGAACAAGCATTGCCGACATCACGCCATGTGGACTGACAGTGCGGGGGGCTCCAGCTGATGAGAGGAGGAGACGGACGGGGAAGGAGGAGAGGTGAATGCGGCTGGAGGCTCGTATCCCCAGGGAAGCGGTAGAAATACCCGAGCACACACACCATCACCGGGACTAAGGTTGGATCTCTTATTATAATGATGTATATGTGTCTAGCTCTGCCCCACTAAGCACTTTGAGGAGGAAGTAGAGGTAAAGTAAAAAAACTTTTAAGGGGATGAGATTAAGTGTCAGTATGGTCAAAGAGGTAAAGCACAAACAAAAACTGTGATGGAACATAGTGGCTGCTAAAGTTCTAGGAAAAAGTAATATCAGTGCAAAATGTTCTATGCACCAATGATAAGTACCTATTAATAATATATCCAAGAGAGACTGCCCTACCTAAGTAATGTACTAGAAAGAAGCAATATCTGTGCAATAAGTTCTATGTACCAAGGATAAGTGCCCATTAATAACCCTTGCAAGAGAGACTGTCCAACCTAAGGGGGGCCGTAAAAAACGGTTTAAGGGGGCCGCACTACTCTTCAATAAGGGACACCCCCCCCATCTGCATACAGAAGCATTTTATATGGTGCAGATAAGGGGATCTAAAGGATTGGGATAAACACAGGAACGCCACAGACATCCCCCCCCCCATCCCTGGGTGTACTACATTGCACTTGGCGGGGTTGGAATTCACAACATTTAAAGAGCTGGAAACGGCTAATTTCTGTACTTGTACAAATCCACCATTACTGAGGGAAAGGTTGGACCTCCCCTCATAGCCCATTATCTCTCCAGAAGCACCCCCTGAAAGGGTGGCCCCGAGGAGGTCGGGTAGAGGAAGCTCTAAGAGGGCTCAGGTAAACCGTAGCTGAAGGAAGTGCCGGGGCCTGTGCTGGGGCCTGTCTGTTGCAGGATATAAAGGGGAGAGCGATAAGGCGGCTAAAGACTTTCATGCCCCCCTTTTCTTTTCTGGGTTCTCCCTTTTCTCTTTTACCATAAATTAGTTAACCCCATGATTTTGAAGGGGTAAATCCATCTTTGATTCAACGACCTTCCATCACCAAGCACACAGAGTAACTTCTAGAACTTTGAAAAACGAACACTGAACAAGATGCCAAATTTTTAAGAAGACCCCCCCAAATCCCCTAGGCTTAGGCAGATAATCACACATACAAAGACGTCTGGGATTTCGGGCCGAGGTGAACTACAAAATCGCGGGACACTTACTAAACCGGTCTCTGGAGTAGCTTGTCCATAGTTAGTAACAAAGGGGCAGTTAGAATTTTTTTTTGAAAAATAGGGAGGAAAAAAAAAGGGGAACAGGAATTCCACCCAGTATCTCTCTCCTCGCCATTTGGAGGGAAGGGGGGAACCGGGTGGAGAGCTGTAAGGGGACCGGGGAGAGAGGGGAAGAGGCAGCAGAAGGTCAAACTGGGGAAACGAATCAGAAAAAGGGAGAATAATATGAGCAGAATGACGAGCAGGTCTACAAAGGGGGGACCTCCAACAACCCCGAGCAATATAGCAACAACAAGCTCTATTAGACCTTTTATGACCAAAGGAGTAAGTCCACAAACACAAGGAACCCAGGGAGGAACAAAGCAACAACAACCTAACAGAGAGCAAAAACCGGTCAATAAGAAACCCCAGGGGGGAAACACCAGTGAAACATCAATAGAGTCAAGAGAGGAAAGCAACATAGAGCACGGGCCCGAAGGAAGGGGGAACAAGGAACATCGACCAGACATACAGCCCCCGTTAAACGGGGAAATCGCAGAGATGCTGCGAAGGATGGAAACGGCGATCAAGGAGGAAATCAAAGGGGAAATTCAGAACTTACGCACAGACCTTGGACACTTTATGACTAGAATAGTTACAATAGAAGAACGAACAGAGACGGTAGAACAAGAAGTTAAAGGAATAAAAGACCAAATAGACCAGACACAAAGACAGCAGAGACTTATCCTCTACAAAATAGAAGATCAAGAGAACAGAAACCGTAGACAAAATCTGAGGATAAGGTCAATCCCAGAGGAAAGGGGAGAAGACCTCAGGAAAATAATGAGGAAGATCTTCAACCCCCTCCTGGAAAAACCAATCGAAGATCCCATCAGGATCGAAAGGGTCCATAGAGTGGGGAACCCACAAAGAGCCAACGCAGAGCGTACAAGAGATGTCATAGTTAGGTTCCGACTATATGAGGACAAAGAAAAAGTGTGGAAGAAACTGAGGGGCCAACCCCCGATAGTCCTCGAGGGGATAGAGTTACAGATATTCTCGGACCTATCGGCTGAGACTCTAGCAAGACGACGAGCACTGAAACCACTGTTAAAACAGATGATAGATCTAAACATAAAATATACTTGGGGACATCCGGCATGTCTGATCGGCACAAAAGACGGAAGATCAACGATACTTAGATTCCCGGAGGACCTAGAAGAATTTTGTAAAAAATTGGATATCCAGATCCCTGATTTATCAGGGTGGGAATAGAGGAGAGGGGGAAGGAGAGGGAGAAAGATTAGTGAATCCACAATGATCTATTTATAGAGAACTTGGTTCTCGGTTATTTGTTTGTTGTCTTTTCTTCTTCCTTCCCTTTACCTTATTTGTTCTTGGTTCTTTTTCCTGGGGTGAAACCCGGTGGTCGGGGATCTACCCGTCCCCCCTCTCCCCCGCTCCAGAATTGGAGCGGAGGGGAGGCTACCCTAGGACCCCACCTAGAGAAAACTGGACCAGACATGGAAGACGGTTCAGTGGCCAATAAATGGCCGAAAGGGGAGAGAGGAGGGAAGGGGGAGGGAGTGGGGGGGAGGGGATGGGGGGAGGGGGGAAGATATCCTATCTCACCAAAACAATCGGAAGAAACTGTAACCAACAACCAAGATGCCGGTAATTAAATGCCTATCTTATAACGTAAAAGGCCTCAATAGTCCATCAAAGAGACATAAGGTACTAAAGGAACTAAAGAGGTATAGGTCAGATGTTGTCCTCCTACAAGAAACCCATCTTACATTAGGATCAAACATAAAGCTATATTCCCCTGACTTCCCCATATGGTACTATGGTGACACCATTTCTAAAAGGGCCAGAGGGGTAGCAATCGGGATAGCTAAGGGGATTAGGTTTGTGTTAACAGACCGATTGACAGACCCAGAAGGGAGATTCCTCTTTTTAAGGGGAAAACTAGAGGAGGAGGAATATACTCTTGTAAACATATATGCACCGAATACCTCCCAGATGAAATACCTCCAGGGAATCCTGGGGAAATTAAAAGATTTCAGGAGGGGAAAGATAATACTGGGAGGAGATTTAAATTTCTGTATGGACACAAAGGCCGATAAAACACACCAAACATTGGAGACTCAAGAAAGGCAATTAAGAAAGGTAAAAGGTAGTCTACATAGAAGCCAATTAGTAGACACATGGAGGATCTTTAACCCAAGCAAACGAGATTATACATTTTACTCTCACGTACATGAGAGTTACTCCCGGATCGATCACATTTTCATTGAGCATAGAATGTTAGATGCGGTGGTCGAGACAAAAATAGAGACCATGACGATTTCCGATCATGCTCCAATCAGTATATCCATAAATATCATAGGCAATCAAAGGACCTATCCAAATTGGAGACTAAATGAGAAACTACTAATAGAAGAGAAAAGTTTAATGAGGGTTAAAAAAGAATTAGAGGAATATTTTAAGATAAACAAGACAGATGAAATTTCGGCAGCAACATTATGGGATGCCCATAAGGCGGTGATTAGAGGGGTGTTAATCTCCGAAGGGGCAAGGAGGAAAAAAGAAATGAACAGTAAGAAGGAAAAATTAGTAGATGAGATCTTCAATTTAGAACTAACACATAAGAAAAATGGTAAACAACGAGATATTTATTTGGACCTAGTTAATAAGCGTAACTAACTTAAAGAACTTATTGATCGGGAAACAAGAAGGGAATTTAACTTGGTGGCAAGGGAGAGATATGGGTGGGGAAATAAAACAAGCAAACACCTGGCTCGAATGGTACAAAAAAAGAAATCAAGGAATTATATAGATAAAATTAAAAACGAAAAAGGAGAGGTCTTGCACACAACAAAAGATATTGCTGAAACATTTAGATTATATTATGAAAAATTATACTCAGTAGAACAAAAAAGCTGGCAAAAAGGGGGATGGACAGGCAAATAACGGAAAACGAAATTAAAGTAGCATTATCAAGCTCTGCCTCAGGTAAAAGTCCGGGGCCAGACGGCTTTACAGTAATGTATTACAAAAAATTTAAGGAGATACTTCTGCCAAGGCTATGCCAGTATTATAATGGGCTTGGAAAGGAGTACGAACTAAGTAAAGAGGCATCAGAGGCAACTATCACCGTTATCCCTAAGGAAGGGAAGGACATCGGAAACTGTTCAGGATACCGGCCGATATCTCTGCTCAATACAGATTTAAAACTGTTTGCAAAGGTATTGGCCGGGAGAGTCAAACAGGAAATGGCGAGATTGGTGTACCCGGATCAGACGGGTTTTGTCCAGGGAAGAGAGGGGAGAGACAATGGGGTTAGAACACTGTTAATCCTCCGGAAAATGAAGGCGGCGGGGTCCCCAGGTCTACTTCTGTCGATAGACGCAGAAAAAGCGTTTGACAGGGTAGACTGGGGACTCATGTTGCTCACCCTGAAGGAAATGGGGTTTGGACAGAGGATGATGGAGTGGATTGGCACTCTCTACAGGTCCCCCACGGCCAAAATAAAAATAAATGGAAGTCTCTCTCAAACCTTCTTAATGAGGAACGGTACAAGGCAAGGGTGCCCTCTATCGCCATTACTGTTCGTGCTCGCACTGGAACCCCTGCTGGCTAGGATCAGAAACTCTCAAAAAATAAAAGGGGTTAAAATAGGAGAGGAAGAACATAAACTTGCAGCTTTTGCAGACGACGTCCTCTTCTATTTAATGGAACCCAAAACATCAATCCCAAACCTTCTAAACCTTTGTAGCGAATACGGAGAAATCTCAAACTTTAAATTAAACATCACAAAAACGGAGATTATGAGTATAAACATAAGCAAGATAGAAGAACAACTCCTGAAAATGAAGTACAAATTTGCTTGGGTTAAAGAACTCAAATACCTAGGAATACTGCTAGCAAAATCTACTAGGGAGATGTATACGATAAATTTTATCCCTTTATTAAATGAAATTAAGACAGAAACAAAAAGGGTGGAAAACAGGGCAATATCATGGATAGGACGAATTAATTACTGCAAAATGGTCATTCTACCAAAAATTTTATATAAGTTCCAGATGATCCCCATTGCCCTCCCCGGGACATTGTTCTCGGCCCTTAGAAAATTAATAATGAATTATATATGGAGAAATAAGAAGCACAGGATAGCACTTCAGACCCTAAAACAACCAAAAAAAAAGGGTGGATTAGCGGTCCCCGATGTCAAGAGATACTATGAGGCGGTGATATTAACAAGAGTGGTGGAGTGGGCCAGAGCTAGCAAAGAAAAAAGGTGGGTTAGTGTAGAAAACGAATTGTCACAGGCAAGGTTAGATAAGATAATTTGGAACCCTCCACAATTTAGGACAATAGATAAAAACGCACACGAGATAACTAAAAATGCACTTAAAGTTTGGGACACGGTCTATAAAAAAATTGTGAAAGAGTACAATTCACCCCTTATATCACTAAAGAATAATGATTATTTTGCACCAGGTAAAACACAAGTGGGGGGAAATTGGATTAAAATGGACACTATACAATTAAGGGATATAATGAAGGAAGGGCACATTTTAACACTACAGGAGTTGAAATTAAAAAACTCTTTCCTGGAAATTAATGAATGGAGATATCGGCAACTAAACCATTTTATCCAAGACCTTCCACACCCACTGAGGTCGGGAGATCAGTTATTGGAATTGGAAAAAATATGCTCTACAAAAAATGCCAGAAGATCTATCTCGGGACTATATAAGATGTTACTGAAGATGGAAGAGCAGAACATACCCCCATTCATTAAAAAATGGGAAAGGGAACTAGGGACACATCGGGATAGGACCACAATAGAGAAAATGCTGACCCTGACACACTCCTCCGCGGTGGATAGCCGCACAGCAGAGATGTGTTTTAAATGCATAGCCGGATGGTATATGACACCAGACAAATTAAAAAAGTTTAAAGAGGGACAGACTGGAGAGTGCTGGAGGGGATGCGGTTTACCAGGAAATATGGCGCACCTGTGGTGGGGATGCCCTAAGATAAGGAGGTACTGGGAAAAAATATTGGCCTGCGTCGAAGAGATTACAAAGAAAAAGATAAAGATGGACCCTTGGGTTGTCCTGTTCCACGGGGGGGAAGAAGGCATTAAAAGTTATAAAAAATCGCTAGTACCACACCTACTGAATGCTGCCAAAAGATTAATTCCAAGGGGCTGGCAAGAGGTGGAATGCCCATCGATCTGGGAATGGATCGATGCGGTTGAAGAAACGTATAAAATGGAGGAACTGCAGGAGGACATGGAGGGTAATAACATATTACAAAATATGAAATGGGAAAATTGGAGAACTTTTAAGAAATCGTGGAGTTACGCGGAAAAATTAAGAGAAGACACTTAAGGCCATTATAGAAAAATCAGAGAGAAGTAGAGGTATAAGGAGATTGTTTTGGTGAGATAGGAGGGGGGGGGGGGGAGGGACGGGTAAGGGGAGGTGAAGTATTAAGGGAAAACTTTTGTATACGTCCAGCAAAAGAAGTCAAAAATGTATTCAAGAAAATAATATAATATATATATAATAAAAAAAAAAAAAAAAAAACACAAAAGTGGAAAACAAAACAAAAACAACTAGCATAAAAAACAGAGACACTAATGATGCAAAACCGAAATAGAGATGCAATGGGCTGGTACACAGAACATGAGCATGTAAATGCACACTCTATGAGGTGGAGTCTGAAGTATAAAGAAAAAAAAAAAAAAAAAGTCTCCACAGGCGCTCAGGGGAGGCCACCCGAAGAGACACCGTCATCCAGCACGGGGAGTGGTCTGACAGGATCCTGGGGGCAAACCCTGAGCCTGTAACCCTAGGCAGCAGCGCCCTGGAAACGAGAATATAATCTATCCTGGACATTGTTTTGTGGCTAGCCGAGTAACATGTGTATGCTCTGGTCGTGGGGTTGTTGTGTCTCCAGACGTCAATAAGGGCAAACTCCGTCAACGTACGACTTAGTCTAGTGTGTAATGGCTCGTCCGAGCCAGGGTCAGCCCGCATAGGGCGATCAAGTGATGGTGTCATTGTATTGTTAAAGTCCCCCATCCACACCACCGGTAGCGATGGGTATCGAGCCATGTATGCAAGGCCCTCCGTCACCACATCTGACCTGTAAGGAGGGGGGATGTAGCTAGCTAGAATCAGTATAGGGGCACCCCCCACAGTGGCATGCATAAAAAGGTATCTACCCTGCCGATCCGACTCTACCGACACCAGCTCAAAGGGAGTAGATTTAGCAACCAGCACCGTAACCCCCCTAGACCTGCTGGTATGTGTGCTATGGTATGCCCATCCCACCCAGGGGCGTTTCAAGGCTGCCTGTAAGTGACCCGTGACATGCGTTTCCACTAAGGCGATGATGTCGGCCCTCTGACCCTTGAGATAGTTTAGTACAGCCGTACGTTTGATTTTATCCCGCATTCCCCGCACATTCCATAGTATGAATTTAATATCTGCCATACTGCCTAGAGGCGTAACCTATGTGCACGGATCCGCAGGGTATCATCCCTATCATGAGGGGTCTCAGGATCAGCACGCAAATACCTACACATATTACATGCAGTTCCTGTGCCGATGCAGTTCTATCATTCTCATTACTAAACAAACATATTGCATATTTGGTGAGTGCCCGTTCAAAATCATTCCAAGTAAGTAACATGTGCACAACGGTGCCAACAGTCCCAATGCTTTGATCCAAGGATCCAGCATTTTCCTTCCCTCCCAGCTTCTCACCTCCCCAACTTGGTGGAAGCATACAGTCCCTTGCAACCTTTGTTAAACTTAGCTTCCAGCCATCAACATTAGCTGGAGATATTATACTTATAAGGTAGTAATCAGAAAGACATAAAAAAATGAACAAACAATAGGGGTTGCAAACATAATGGGGGCGATTTTTCACTGTGTAGCGCAAGAACAGGGCACTAGACATGTCCCACATGTCTCTTCCTGAGTGAGACTCACGCTGCAAGGATACATAGTCAATTCAGCGTACTAAAGTTCTTGGGGGCCTCAGCCCTATGGTATCTCTATAGAGGTGCTGTGGAAGCAACTAGGGGTATGCGGTGTTAGACTCTGTGGTCCAATCAGCTCCAGGCCAAGGGCCGTGTGTCCAGGAGTATTGCCAAGCCACGCCCCCCCCATCCCCAGGGAATCGTGAGGTCCGAGCCCCCAATGATGGGGCCTCCATACACACATCATATGATGCGCGGGCAAACAGTGTTTTTTTGGGGGGGGGGTTTGGAGAGCAGCAAATAGAGGGAGCTTGTGTGCGGATAAACAAAAGGGTATTGAGATAGAACTATCCCCCACAGCAAAGGGGAACACTTAAAAACAGAGTGGGGCCCGCCAGTATCTGGCAACAACAAAACTCACATTATCGGGCCATTCAGTTGTTCAGTCAACCGTCCTCGCTGATCCAGCCAATGCGCCGCCGCCTTTGGGTCTTCAAAAAATAGGGCTCTGCCATTCTCCTCCACTCTCAATCTGGCCGGGAACAACATAGCATATTTAAGGTGTACCACCCTGAGCCGCCGCTTCACATCCAGGAATTGTGCCCTCTTTCTTTGGACTTCATTAGAGAAGTCGGGAAACACTGCAATATGGCCGCTTCCCAGGGCGATGTTACCCTTCTCTCTAGACAACCGAAGGATTTTATCTCTGTCTCTGAAATTAAGAAACTTGGCGATAAAGGTCCTGGGGGGGGGCTCCCGCAGGTGGAGGTTTAGCTGGGATGCGGTGTGCCCTCTCCACAGCAAACATAGCAGAAAAGGCTTCCCTTCCAAAATGTTGGATCAGAAGGGACTCCAAGTATTCAGCGGGGTTGTTACCTTCAGCCTTTTCAGGTAGACCGATGAACCGGAGGTTGCAGCGTCTCAGACGGTTTTCCATGTCGTCCTGATGAGCGTGTAGCTGGTGGATCTGGTGTTGCAGGTCTTCTGTAGTGTGGCTCAGGGGGTGCAGGATGTCCTCCGCCGCTCCGATACGCGTCTCAGCCTCGGTGACCCTGTCCTTTACCTTAGATAGGTCCTGGCGCAGAAGAGAGATGTCAATCTTGACCTCATCTATTTTGGCGGTAAGTGTTCCCTGCAGCGATGCAATAGCATCCAGTACCTTGGCTGTATCCGCGCCCTGCTGGACTGTCGCGGAGTTGTGGCGTCACCATCTTTGGCCTGTGGCTCCTGATCCTGATGGCGGTATTTTGCCAGCTTGTCCACCGCCTCAGAGGCCCTCTTCGGCGGAGACATGTTCTCCCCCTGTTCCGGTGTGCGACCGGGCTGTCACCGAGTGGCGGCAGATGGCCGCTGCTCCCGAATAAAGTTCACAGACTGTGCCCCAGGGCAATCGCAGGGTCCGTCCGCAACCCCACCGAGGTCCCAGGCAGGTTAGTGTGTCTCCAGGCCGATCCCCCCAGGGGGGATGGATTGCCGAGGTGCCAGGGATAGCAGGCACAAGTTCTGGAGGCCGTCTCCGGGTGGACCAAGATGGCCGCCGACCCGAGAACCAGGCCGAAATCACGGACCCTCCCGTGGCAAGGAACAGGGCAAGGCGTACCTCTGCGATGTCCCCAGGCCTTCCGGTCACCGTTGCAGGGGGCGATGGAGTGTTAAGGTGTCCGGGGGAGCAGCAGCATGGACAGGAGGTCGCCGCCGGGAGTACCAATATGGCCGCCGACACGAGGTTCAAGGCGAAATCGCGGCCCCTCCAGCGTCAAAGACAGGGCGCGATGTGCCTCGGCTGTGTCCCCGGACCGTCCGGTCCCTGTTTGCGGAGGTGCTGGAGTGCTGAGAAGCCAGGGGGAGCAGACGTATCCGCCGGGTGCCGCCGCCGGGAGGGCCAAGATGGCCGCCGCTCCGCAACTAGGCCGAAGCCGCGGCCTTTCCTAGGACAAGTACCGGAGAGTCCGTCCACAGCGGTCCTAGGCGGCGTTCTGTCGATCCGGCAGGCCCCAAAAGCAGCAGATGATGCAGCCCAGGTCCCCAGGTGCATGTAATGGCAGCAGATGCCCAGGATACAGGTAGGATTGTGTATTAGGATTACAGGCCAGCGGAGCTCTCTCTAATGGTGACCTACTCCATTGCTGTCCAGGCCACGCCCCCCCAAATCTGGGGTCTATTAGACCCCTGATCCCTCCTCTGCCCTCCAAGGCCAGGTAAATGCAGAACCAATACGGGAAGTGATGAAATCTTCATCATTTAAGGCCTCAGTTTTCACAGAGGAGAGGGAGAAACTGATGTTCCTCCTTCTTCTTTGTGCGCTGCCAATCCGACCAGATGGAATGGGAGAGCCTGGGAGAACAGGGGAGGGCTGTGGCTGAACGCAGCAGGGATAGCGCTGCCATTGTCCATCAGCAAAGGTGCTGAAAAGGAGATCCTGCCTATGCTCGGGAGGAGGGAAGAAGAGACCCTCAGACACTGGTAAGTGCCTTGCTGCCCAGCCACTCAACAACGCCCCCTTCATATGGCGCCCATGTCACTTGCCATGGCTGCCATACCCCAGATACGCCACTGGGGGCATGTACATGTACACCCATTTGCCTGCCCGTGCCATTCTGCCGACGTAAATGTCGATCAGCAAGTGGTTAAAGAAGTCATCCCATCAGAAGTTAAAAAGGGTTGTTAAATCCCTCAGGGGACCCATGCACATAGCAAGGGTTGTTGAGTTGATAACTCACCCACCAAACTCCACCACTATATGTGTATATAGGTATATATAAATTTTGATAGACAGTTGTCATGAAGTAGACCATGGGTGCTCAACCCGTGGCCCTCCAGCTGTTGTCGGAACTACAAGTCCCATGAGGCATTGCAAGCTGCTGACAGTTACAAGCTTGACTCCCGAAGGCAGAGGCATGATGGGAATTGTAGTTTTGCAACATCTGGAGGGTCACAGCTTGAGCACCCATGAAGTAGACTAATGCCTTGTACACACGATCGGAATTTCCGATGAAAAAAGTCAGACGGATATTCCCGACCGTGTGTATGCCCCATCGGACTTTTTCCATCAGAAATTCCAACGAAGTTAGAAAGAGAACATGTCTGTAAGGAATTCCGACGGAGCAAAAAAAAAAAACATGCATGCTCGGAAACAATTTCAACGCATCCTCGGAAAGCATTGAACTTAATTTTTCTAGACTCGTTGTAGTGTTGTACGTCACCGCGTTTTTGATGGTCGGAATTTGATGTGACCGTGTGTATGCCAGACAGCTTGAGCGTAATTCCGTCTGAGAAACTCCGATCGTGTGTACGGGTCATTAGGTGTTATGCCCCTCACTACACGTGACTGAGGTGTATTCGGGCACACTGATAACTCTTCTCATACCAATGCATTCCAGTAGGCGCAGAATCCTTTTGAACTTTTATTAGTACAAGACAGAGTAAAACTGAAACAGATACAAACAAGTACAATTAGTAAATAATCACACAATTAGAGCATCCCTAACTACCTAGCTAGAGACACAAAGATAAACGTACCGGAGATGGATCGGTATGGCTGACGTGGGATAGAACTCAGCAGACATGTGCTTGCTTCCAAGGAGAAAATGGAAAAGAAAAGCCTGAAGATGGTGCAAAGCATTCTGGGAAGGAAATACGGAGGCTTGCATGGACCAAAACTAACCAGCTATTCTAACTAACTGAATTGAATGGAAATGGTGCAGTTAAACAAAATGTCCATTAGATGGCAGCATTGATTTAATTCAAACAAACTAAAGTCAATGAAGACTATTAGGTAGATTCAGGTAAAGTTAGGACGACTTATCAGTAGATAAGTCGACCTAACTCAGAATCTACGCCGACTTATGTTTAAGCGTATGCTCAAACAGAGATACGCTTAAACATATCTAAGATACGACGGCTTGCGCCGTCCTATCTTAGGTTGCAACTTTTCGGATGGCCGCTAGGTGGCGCTTCCATTGCGGTCGGCGTAGAATATGTAAATGAGTTGATACGCCGATTCACGAACGTACGCCCGGCTGCCGCAGTCGTTTTTTACGCCGCTTAGCAGGCCTAAAGTTATTCGACCTATTAGGTGAAATAACAATGTTAAAGTATGGCCGCCGTTCCCGCCGCGAGATTCAAATTTTTTACGTCGTTTGCGTAAGTCGTCCGCGAATCGGGATTTACGTCGTTTACGTCCACGTCAAAATCAATAGGCCCGCGCGGCGTACTTAGCCGCAATGCACACTGGGAAATGTAGGCGCCCGGTGCTTGCGCATTGAGAAAAAACATAAGAAAAGGGAGGTCAAGTGTCATTACCATCAAACACGCCCCCTCCAACACATTTGAATTTGGCGCCCTTACGCGCGCCCGCTTTAGGCTACGCCGCCGTATATTAGCAGGCAAGTACATTGAGAATCATGTACTTGCCTAGCTAACTTACGGCGGCGTAGCCTAAACAGGCTAAGCTACGCCGCCGCAAGTTTAAGCCTTCGTACCTGAATCTACCTATATGAGCCTTATTTAATGAAGGCATGACATTAGGTATAGACGACAAATTCAATACAAAAATAAAGTATGCAATAAAACGGTAGGAGGTACGGTGACATAACAACATAAAACTTGCTTTGCATTGATGTAACATAAGAAAGCATACCAGTAAAACTTGGGGACGAAGACGAATACCTAGATTCAGGTACGGCGGCGCATCTTTCCGGCGGCGTAGCGTATCGTATTTATGCTACGCCACCGTAAGTCAGAGAGGCAAGTGCTGTATTCACAAAGCACTTGCCTCCTAACTTACGGCGGCGTAGCGTAAATGGGCCGGCGTAAGCGCGCCTAATTCAAATGAGGATGAGGGGGCGTGTTTTATGTAAATTATTGGTGACCCGACGTGATTGCCATTTTTTACGAACGGCGAATGCGCCGTCTGTGTACATATCCCAGTGTGCATTGCTCCAAAGTACGCCGCAAGGACGTATTGGTTTCGACGTGAACGACACTGTGACTCAAACAAAACAAAAGTAAGTTACAGCAGCGTAGCGTATCTTAGATACGCTGCGCCCGGCGCTGATGTATGTGGATCTGCCCCAATGTGCGCATGCCTATGACTGTGACATACTGAAGCCGAGCTGCATCCCCTCCCTTCAGAGACTGGGCCGCAGGGTAGTATTCCAACATGATAACGACCCCAAACACACCTCCAAGACCACCACTGCCTTGCTAAAGAATCTGAGGGTAAAGGTGATGGACTGGCCAAGCATGTCTCCAGACCTAAACCCTATTGATCATCTGTGGGACATCATCAATCAAAAGGTGGAGGAGTGCAAGGTCTCCAACATCCACCAGCTCTGTGATGTCATCATGGAGGAGGGGAAGAGGACTCCAGTGACAACCTATGAAGCTCTGGTGACCTCCATGCCCAAGAGGGTTAAGGCAGTGCTGGGAAAAAATGGTGGCCACACAAAATATTGACACTTTGGACATTTTCACTTAGGG
The DNA here is from genome assembly GCF_905171775.1 of Rana temporaria. NCBI lineage: Eukaryota > Metazoa > Chordata > Amphibia > Anura > Ranidae > Rana > Rana temporaria. The sequence goes on from NC_053490.1 coordinate 12,892,171, forward strand.
GTGTACTGACTTTTGTTGTCAGCGGTTTAGACATTAATGGCTGTGTGTTGAGTTATTTTGAGGGGACAGCAAATTTACACTGTTATACAAGCTGCACACTCACTACACAACATTGAAGCAAAGTGTCATTTCTTCAGTGTTGTCACATGAAAAGATAGAAGAAAATATTTACAAAAATGTGAGGGGTGTACTTACTTTTGTGAGATACTGTATATATAATACATATTAATATATAGATATATTTATATATATATATATATATATATATATATATATATATATATATATATATATATATATATATATATATATATATATATATATATATATATATATATATACTGTATATATATTACAGAAAATATTGTGTGTAAAATAATAATAATAAATAATAAATTCAGTGTCAGCAGAGTTATAGGAAGGTGAATCTCTCAGCTAATTAGCAATTAAGAATTACTTGTTGACTTTAAAGAAGCAGTTTCCATAATCAGGTTGGCAGTTGTTGGCCACCAGGGACGATCGGCGCTGGCGGCACAGTATATAAATTCTGTACGCTGTTCTCCCCTCATTCATGTACTGCAGGATAAATGTTACTGAGATATAACCACGTAAGTCATTTGTTTCTTAACCACTTAACCTCTTGACCACTGGGCACTTAAACCCCCTTCCTAACCAGATCAATTTTCAGCTTTCGGTGCTCTCACAAAGTCATACAACATTGTACCCATCTGAAATTTTTGTCCTTTTTTTCACACAAATAGAGCTTTCTTTTGGTGGTATTTGATCACCTCTGCGGTTTTTCTTTTTTTGCGCTATAAAAGAAAAAAGACTGAAAATTCTGTAAAAATAAAAAAAATTCTAGTTTCTGTCATATTAGCGGGTTATTTCTCACACACAGCATATGCATACCACAAATTACACCCCAAAACACATTCTGCTATTCCTCCCGAGTATGGCGATATCACATGTGTGAGACTTTTACACAGCGTGGCCACATACAGAGGCCCAACATGTAGGGAGCACCTTCACATGTGTGAGACTTTTACACAGCGTGGCCACATACAGAGGCCCAACATACAGGGAGCACCATCAGGCGTTCTGGAGCACTCAGGCCAATTCTGACATTTCTCTCCTACATGGAAAAATCATCATTTATTTGCAAAAAAATTACATAGAAACCCAAAACATTATATATGCTTTTTTTTTCAAAGACGCTACAGAATACAATGGCGGTTGTTGCAACTTTTTATCTTGCACGGTATTTTCGCAGCAATTTTTTGAACGCGTGTTTTAAAAAAAAAAAAACAGTTTTGTGCTTTAAAAAAAATAAAAAACAGTAAAGTTAGCGCAATGTTTTTGCATAGTATGAAAGATGAAGTTACGCCGAGTAAATAGATACCTAACATGTCACCCTTCAAAATTGCACACACTCGTGGAATGATGCCAAACTTCGCTACTTAAAAATCCCCATAGGCGACGTATTGCAAGGTATTGAAGTATTGGGGTATTGTGGAGTATGGGGGGTATTGCAGAGTATGGGGGGTATTGCAGAGTATGGGGGGTATTGCAGAGTATGGGGGGTATTGCACAGTATGGGGGGTATTGCACAGTATGGGGGGTATTGCAGAGTATTGATGTTATTGCAGAGTATTGCGCAGGGAGGGATGGCTGGATCTGTGACTGCAATTGTCACAGATCCAGCCCACAGTGCTGCTGCTGACACCCGCTCCCCCCCCCCTCTCCTCTCGCACTGTACCGAACGGTACAGAGAGGAGAGGGAGGAACCGGCGTCATTACACGACGCCGGTTTGTTTACAAGTGATCGCTCCATCATTTGATGGAGCGATCACGTGGTAAACGGCCGCTATCAGATGATTCCGGGAGCGGAGGAGGATTCTGGGAGGACGTCCCAGGGACGTCCTCCCAGAACAACTCCACCGCGCTGTAGACGTATTTTCTCTATAGCGCGGTGGGAAAGTGGTTAAGCCCCGGACCAATATGCAGGAAAAGGACCTGGCCAGTTTTTGCGATTCGACACTGCGTCGCTTTAACTGACAATTGCGCGGTCGTGTGATGTGGCTCCCAAACAAAATTGGCGTCCTTTTTTTCCCCACAAATGGAGCTTTATTTTGCTGGTATTTGTTCACCTCTGCAGTTTTTATTTTTTGCGCTATAAACAAAAATAGAGCGACAATTTTGAAAAAAATCTATATTTTTTACTTTTTGCTATAATAAATATCCCCAAAAACATATATAAAAATTGTTTTTTTCCTCAGTTTAGGCCGATACGTATTCTTCTACCTATTTTTGGTAAAAAAAAAAAAAAACGCAATAAGCATTTATCGATTGGTTTGCGCAAAATTCATGGTGTTTATAAAATAGGGGATAGTTTTATTGCATTTTTATTAATATATATATTTTTTTACTACTAATGGCGGCGATCAGCGATTTTTTTGGTGACTGCGACATTATGGACAATTTTGACACATTTTTGGCGCCATTGTCATTTTCACAGCGAAAAGTGCTATAAAAATGCACTGATTACTGTGAAAATGTCAATTGCAGTTTAGGAGTTAACCACAAGGGGGCGCTGAAGGGGTTAAGTGTGACCTCATGTGTGTTTCTAACTGTAGGGGGGTGTGGCTGTAGGTGTGACATCATTGATTGTGGTTCCCTATATTAGGGAACACACGATCGATGACAGCGCCACAGTGAAGAACGGGGAAGCTGTGTTTACACACGGCTCTCCCCGTTCTTCAGCTCCGGGGGCCGATCGCGGGACTCCAGCGGCGATCGGGTCCACGGGTCCCGTGGCCGCGGTCAAGGAACTTTGGACCGAGTTGTGGGCGCGCACCCGCGACCCACGGCTGGACACTTAAAGAGGACGTACAGGTACGTGCTTGTGCCCAGCCGTGCCATTCTGCCGACGTATAACACCGTGACGGGGTCCTTAAGTGGTTAAGTCTGTATTTTATTTTAGTGATTTAATTTTATATGACGGAGAAGAGACGTTGCTGTATAGGGAGATGTGCCAATGCTCACTCTGGACAGACCACTTCCACTCTGGAGACCTTCTTTAATTTTTGGCACATGCTTTTTTGTCTTGAAAATTAAATCGTTGAATTATTTATTTATTTATTTTTTTGTTCTTGCGCAATTTTTGTGCATCTGTTTATCAAATCTGCATTAACAGAAAAAAAAACCCACTAAAAAGAATTTTAGTGCACACAAACCCCAAATAATATATATATATATAATTTTTTTTACAAAATTAAAGATGAGGCAAGTAAATAGATACCAAATAAGTCAGCCTTCAAAACCGCGTGCGCTCACAAAAACGGAGAAAAATTATAGTACCAATAATTATCAATAGGTGATGGTTTACTCTAAATGCCTTTCCAGACGTTTCCATTAGTAATGTCTTTCTTCCTGATCAGACTGTAGGTCATGACTAGGGTTGTCCCGATACCGATACTAGTATCGGTATCGGGACCGATTCCGAGTATTTGCGGGAGTACTCATACTCCCGCAAATACCCCCGATACCGAAATAGAATACAGCGACCCCCCCCCCCCGCCGCCGCATCCCCGCTGCTTGGTTAATACGGGCGGGGAACATTACAGCTTTCATTTGAATAGCTGTAGTGTTTCCCGCCGCGTATAGACACTCCCCCTTGCTCGGGTGAACTGTCCAATCCCGAGCAAGGGGGAGCGTCTACACGCAGCGCGGCGCGAAAGACTACAGCTATTCAAATGACAGCTGTAATGTTCCCTGCCCGTATTAACCACGCGGGGATGCGGCGCGACAGCATGTAAGGTAAGGGGGACATGGCTGCATATATAGGGGGGACATGGCTGGATATGGGGAGGACATGGCTGCATATGGGGGGGACATGGCTGGATATGGGGGGGGACATGGCTGCATATGGGGGGGACATGGCTGCATATGGGGGGGGCATGGCTGCATATGGGGGGGGCATGGCTGGATATGGGGGGACATGGCTGGATATGGGGGGGACATGGATGGATATGGGGGAGACATGGCTGGATATGGGGGAGACATGGCTGGATATGGGGGGACATGGCTGGATATGGGGGGGACATGGCTGCATCTGTGGGGGGGACATTGCTGCATATATGGGGGGGACATGGCTGCATTTGGGGACACATTTTAAAAAAAGTATCGGTATTCGGTATCGGCGAGTACTTGAAGAAAAGTATCGGTACTTGTACTCGGTCCTAAAAAAGTGGTATCGGGACAACCCTAGTCATGACACAGGAAGGAGTTGATCACCTGACCCCATTAGCACACACCCTGCATCATCCCCCCTCCCATTCCCAGGTGCACGTTTTTTAAATGAAATGCAATCAATCAGTGATCACCCTCCTCACTAAATACACAATAAACAATCAGATTTCATGGTGTTTTTCTGTAAAATTTCTAGTTGCGCTTTCAGTGCCATTTATTATTAACGGCACACCAAACACAGAAGCAAACACACATTTTGCCATGCGAGGTGCAAATTCTGCAAAACGCACAGTAAAAAAAACATGCAACCCACAAAACTCCAAAATGTCCCATTAGCCACATATAGCACAGCCAATTGAAATCAACAGGCTGCCCTATGCGTGTGTAGCGCCTGTGTACTTTCTGTACACGTGCTATTTTAAATTTAGAGGGGGGTGAGAGAGTTAGTTGGCTCTCATCCAGTTGGTTTGGCTAAATTGGGCCTCTGCTTTAGCTGGGCTGTGCTGTGGGTCCATTCTGTTGTTCCCGGGGTGCTATACCACCCCGAGGCGACAGGTGGTGCCAGTGGAGTCCAGGCTGGGGTGCCTCTTGCCAGCAGCCAATCGGGAGGGGTTTCCCTCGTGGGGCATGCTCAGAGAGGGTACTTCTGGATCAGACGCCATTGGGCGGGGTTCTTTTTCCTGGTGTGGCACCCACCTTCAGGGTGACCACACATCACGGCTCCCCGGCGAGATGGCCTACCAGGCCAGGGTGCGTGTGCCATGCAGTGTTCCTGGTTCCGGGACCATGTTGGCCCGGAACATTTGAAGTTGTGGCGGGGCCCCAGTAATCGACTGGGTCCCCAAACTCTGAGGAGAGATCCCAAGCAAGATAGCTGTTCGGTGGGGAGTCAGCCTGAGGAGAGCCAAGGGAGGCAGGCAATCCAATAGGGCCTCGACAATCCACCGGGGATCGGGGTAACCGGACACTGAAAAGGTTGGATGTCAGCCACCTGTCAGTCGGTGACCCAAGTGAGAACTACCTGAGGGAGATTCAGGCACAAATACTACTGAGGAGGATTTTCTTCCATGATCCACGTTCTGGGGAAGGGTCTGTGGCAGAGACTTGTTTTTCCTCAGGCCTTGTACACACGACCGAACATGTCCGATGAAACTGGTCCGTCGGACCAGTTTCCGCGGACATGTCCGACCGTGTGTAGGGCCTACCGGACAGTTTTCCGGCCTAGCGGACAGGTTTCCAGCGGACAAAAGTTTCTTAGCATGCTAAGAAACTTGTCCGCTGGAAGCCTGTCCGTCGGACATGTCCGATGGTCAGTACGACTCATCGGACATGTCCGCTGGCCCGAAATCCCGCGCATGCGTCGAAGTGATTCGACGCATGCGTGGAAGCATTGAACTTCCGGGTTCGCGCACGTCGCCGCGTCATCATCGGCGCCGCGTCATCATTGGCGCCACGTCACCGCGTATTCTGTCCGCGGGGAATTTGGTCTGATGGTGTGTACACACATCAGACCAAAAATTCACCCAACAGGCATGTCCGATGAAAACGGTCCGCGGACCGTTTTCATCGGACATGTCTGGTCGTGTGTACGAGGCCTCACAGTTCCGAGTGATACTCCGGCTGAAACTCCGGCTGCCAGGTCGGTGTGAGAGGCCTGTCCGGGTACACTATACCCACCCCGGCTGGAGGGGCGACGAAAGTAAAGTGTCGTCGGAAGCAGGACTGCTTCCATACTGTTACGCCTGAATCTGTTATTTCTCCTCCTTTTACATCTCTGCTGTCTACCTCAAGTTTTACTGTTTACCGTGTTGGGTAAAATAAAAGCACAAGAAAAGACATCTGCTGTGTGGACATTCCATTTGCTGAAGCTCTCATCATCTACCCTAGACGCTCACAGAGGTAACACGCCATCCCAATCTATAACCAGCGGCTCCTTCGGGGGTGATCGCTGCACGTGTCACAGGAGAAACGAGACACAAAATGTGCGCTCCCACTATGCTAGATATGACTGGGGCCCGAAAGTAAAATTGGTGCAGTAATACAAGAACATCGAGGCTCCATTCACATCTGTGCATTTCAGAAATGCGTTGCACCAAAAATCGCAGTAAAAAAACGCACCAAGCTCTCAAGCTTCTGTAGGGCGGCCTATTCAGGTGGATGGGATTCCCTATGTGTGAGTGAAAATGCTCCAAAAGGCCTCCCCCTTGCAAAAAAAACAACAACAAAAAGGCAACTGGGAGTTCCTGCTACGCAAAGTTGTGAACGAGGCTTGACAGCTGAGTGTTTCTGAGCTCTCCCTCCTATGTACTTGTATAAAGATGGCCATACACTATGCAATCTGATTGTGTTTTTAGTGAGAAGGGTGATCACTGATTGATTGCATTTCATTTCATTAAAACAATGTGCACCTGGGAATGGGAGGGTGGATGATGCAGGGTGTGTGCTAATGAGGTCAGCTGGTCAACTCCTTCCTGTGTCATGACCTCTAGTCAGTTTCATGGCCTAAAGTTGTCACTGCTCTAGCTGTTGCCTTTATCTCAAAGCAGTCACTGGGGACCAGTGGCGGCTGGTGCTCAAAAATTTTGGGGGGGCGCAAACGAAAAAAAAAGAAAAGAAAAAAAAAGCAGCCTCACTGTGCCCATCAAATGCAGCCACTGTGCCATCAATTGTCATCACTGTGCCATTCCATCAAACGCAGCCACTGTGCCATGCCATCAAATGCAGCCACTGTGCCACCAATTGTCACCACTGTGCCATGCCACCAAACGCAGCCACTGTGCCCCTCAATTGTTGCCACTGTGCCAATTGTCACCACTGTGCCCTTTAATTGTCACCACTGTGCCCATTGTTGCCATAGGATGACACAGGAATGTATATAGGGGGATGATCGGAGGTATTATATAGTCATGTCACATATAGAATGTAAAGATGTCACACAGTACTCCATGGGGGATGATCGGGAACACTGTGCGGGTGTATGCGGTACTGTATCGAGCCAGAGGACATGGGAAAGTCTATACGGAGCGCTGTGTAGGATGATATATGGGGCGGTAAAATGCACTTACCTTACTCCTTCCACGTCCCTCGATGTCTTCTCCCGCCTTGGTGACGCTTCAGCCAATCAGGTTACCGATAACCAGAATCGGGGAACCTGATTGGCTGAGATGGCCGTCAGTCTTATCCAAGGAACGCACCCCCCGTACGTTCCGAGGATAAGACATCTGGGAGCCGCTGGCTCTGATAGGCACTTCCGCACAGCCAACCAGCTACCGTTATTCAGGTGGCCGGCGCTCAAGTTCCGGCCATCTCTGAATAGACCAGCAATGCATGAATGTATGTTATTAGACTCAGTGGCGGGCGAGAGCCAGAGGGGGCGGCGCTCCAGCGCCCTCTATGGACGAACCGCCACTGCTGGGGACTCTTACCTCTGCTGTTTTGGCAGGAGCCTATTTCATTGTCCAAGTTCGTTTTTGAGACCTTAGTCTTCGCCTTATCTGTTAATGAGCTTACATTCTTCTACCCTGCATCTATTAGCTAGATTCAGTAAGAGTTAGGTCGGTGTATCAGTAGATACGCCGACCTAACTTGGAATCTGCGCCGACCTAAGTTTAAGTGTATTCTCAAACAGAGATACACTTAAACCTATCTAAGATACGACGGCCTGCGCCGTCGTATCTTAGGGTGCAATATTTAGGCTGGCCGCTAGGTGGCGCTTCCATTGCGGTCGGCGTAGAATATGTAAATCCCTAGATATGCCTATTCACGAACGTACGCCCGGCCAACGCAGTACAGATACGCTGTTTACGTAACGCATTATCAGGCCTAAAGTTATTCCATCAAATAGCTGGAATAGTAATGTTAAAGTATGGCCGTCGTTCCCGCGTCAAAATTCGGAAATTTTACGTCGTTTGCGTAAGTCGTCCGTGAATAGGGATTTACGTCCACGTCGAAACCAATAGGCCCGTGCAGCGTACTTTGCCGCAATGCACACTGCGCCGTTCAAAAAAAACGTCAATAACGTCAGGTCAACACAAATTAACATAGAACACGCCCCCTCAGCCTATTTTGAATTAGGCGCCCTTACGCCCGCCCGCTTTATTCTACGCCGCCGTAACTTAGCAGGCAAGTACTTTGTGAATCATGTACTTGCCTCGCTAACTTACGGCGGCGTAGTGTAAACACGATACGCTACGCCGCCGCAAAGTTAGGACGCCCTCTCTGAATCTAGCGATATGTGTTTCCCATCCCTGCCTCTGTTTCTTGTGCAGTCAGGGCTGGTGCAAGTATTTTTGACACCCTAGGCAAAAACCTAAGTTTGCCGCCCCTCCTGGGCTCATCCCTGACTCCACCCACTTATTTCTGCCCATGTATACCCCTCCTTTTTTTAATGAAGCGCCCATCAAATGCAGCCTCACCAGCCCCCATCAAATAACAAAACAACAAATTATTTTAGTTTTCATTGACTTCTATGGGGAAACTCGCTTTGATATGCGAGCGCTTTGGATTACGAGCATTCTCCTGGAACGGATTATACTCCGAGGTTCCGCTGTACATCATTTCAGGAATATCCATATACACAGAAAATAAAATTGTCAATCTCATTCTATATTTTATTTGTTCAGTTCAGTTTAATATAAGATATATTTCATGCCTTAGGTTGTTTGCCAGAAGACCAAATGTCCAATCAAACTGCGGTGTCTGAAATCATATTAGTTGGTTTTCCCGGTCTACCTGACGCGTTTCATGGCTTGGTATCCACCATATTATTTTTTACCTACATGATATCCCTGACAGCCAACGGCACTGTCATAGGTTTGGTCATCTTTAATGAACACCTCCATCAGCCTATGTACCTGATCATAGCCAACCTTGCCGCCACCGACCTGCTCTTTGACGCCGTGACTTTACCAAAATCTATTGCCGGATATTGGTTTGGAGCTTCCACCATTCCTGTGAAAATGTGCCTATTCCAGATGTTCTTGGTTCATTATTTTGGAAGCCTGGATTCCTACCTCTTGATGCTGATGGCGGCAGATCGCTACGTGGCCATCTACTACCCTCTGCGATACCCCTCCATTATCACCAATCAAGTGGCCACCATTTCCTGCGGCTTCTGCTGGGTGATTTTCGCCACCTCTACAAATACCGCCGTCGCCGTTCTAGCGTCTCAGATCCCTCTGTGTGGTGCCGACGAGTTGAACAGTTTGTTCTGTGGCTATACGGCGTACTCACTCCTGGCGTGTTCTGACGTATCAAGCTCCAAGAGGGCGGTCTTTGTATGTGCGTTGGTGGTCCTCCTCATGCCTCTGGGGCTCATATTACTTTCATACGTCAAAATCATCGTGACCATCTCATTGGCCCGCTCTGAGAGCCTCCAGAAGGCCTTCTACACCTGTGTGACCCATTGGCTGGTCATCGCTTTGTATTACGCCCCCCGACTCTTTGTCTACATTGTAAATAATATTCCCTCAGTCGCGATAAAGTCCGATATGAGCGCCCTCCTCCTTTTCCTGTACTTGTTTGTGCCTCATATGGCCAATCCGATCATCTATTTCCTCCGCAACAAGGAGATCACACAGACGTTACGGAGAATTATGAACAGAAGTACAACTAAAATAGAAAAATAAATTCTAGGAGGTAGAGTTTGGCTTCCGAAGTCAAATACACTATATTGTCAAAAGTATTGGGACACCTGCCTTTACACGCACATGAACTTTAATGGCATCCCAGTCTTAGGCCCCATACACACCATAGAATCCATCCGCTGAAAAATCTCAGCGGATCGGTTTCAGCGGATAGATTCTATGGTGTGTACATTCCTGCGGATATTTATCCGCGGAAATGTCTCAATTCCAGCAGATAAAATTTTGTAGACAAGTCTACAAATCTATCCGCTTGAATTGATCCCAACGGATTGATCCGCTGGTCTGTACAGACTCACCGGATCAATCCGTCCGAAGGGATCCCCCGCATTCGACGCATGCGTGGAATTCCTTATATGACAGCGTCGCGCTCGTCGCCGCGTCATCATCGCGGCGACGGCGCGACACGTCATCGCGAGGGGATTTCGGCGCGGATTTCGATCCTATGGTGAGTACACTCCATCGGATCCAAATCCGCTGAAATCCTCGAGAGGATTTATCCGCGGAAACGTTCCCCTGGACCGTATCCACGGATAAATCCTCTCGTGTGTACTAGGCCTTAGTCTGTAGGGTTCAATATTGAGTTGGCCCCGCCCTTTGCATCTATAACAGCTTCACCTCTTCTGGGAAGGCCGTCCACAAGGTTTAGGAGTGCGTCTATGGCAGTGGCGGCTGGTGCTCAACATTTTTGGGGGGGCGCAAACAAACAAAAAAAAAAACATCAATTGCAGCCTCACTCTGCCATCAAACGCAGCCACTGTGCCCAGCAATTGTCACCACTGCACTGTGCCCAGCAATTGTCACCACTGTGCCCAGCAATTGTCACCACTGTGCTCAGCAATTGTCACCACTGTGCCCAGCAATTGTCACCACTGTGCTCAGCAATTGTCACCACTGTGCCCAGCAATTGTCACCACTGTGCCCAGCAATTGTCACCACTGTGCCCAGCAATTGTCACCACTGTGCCCAGCAATTGTCACCACTGTGCCCAGCAATTGTCACCACTGTGCCCAGCAATTGTCACCACTGTGCCCAGCAATTGTCACCACTGTGCCCAGCAATTGTCACCACTGTGCCCAGCAATTGTCACCACTGTGCCCAGTAATTGCCGCCAGATTGTTTACCCGTCCCCCATCACTTACCTTTCTCTGGTCGGCCACGCTCCCTCAATGTCTCCTCCTGAGTCCCGCCCTCGATGTCGCTTCAGCCAATCAGGTTACCGGTAACCAGACCCGGTGAACCTGATTGGCTGAAACGAGTGTCAGTGTTAACCAGGGAACGCACACCCGCCGCATCCCCTGGTTAACTATTTGGAAGCCGATTAGAGCCAACTCTGATAGGCACATCCAAACACCAACAAAATGTTGTTATTCAGATGGCCGGCACTCACCAGGGGGCCGGCCATCTGAATAGTGGGCAGCAGAGGCGACAATACATAGATTCATGCATTGCATGTATCATGAATCTCTATGTATTGTACACCTGACGGCACAGGGGAGAGAGGGGACGGTGCTCCTGCGCCCACTAAGGACGCACCGCCGCTGGTCTATGGGAATGTTTAACCATTCTTCCAGAAGAGCATTTAAGAGGTCAGGCACTGATGTTGGAAGAGAAGACCTGGCTCGCAGTTTCCACTCTAATTCATCCCAAAGGTGTTCTACCGGGGTTGAGGTCAGGACTCTGTGCAGGCCAGTCAAGTTCCTCCACCCCAAACTCACTCATCTGTGTCTTTATGGACATTGCTTTGTGCACTGGTCCGAATCATTTGGTGGATGGGGGATTATGGTGTGTGGGGGTTGTTTTTCAGGGGTTGGGCTTGGCACCTCAGTTCCAGTGAAGGGAACTAGATATGTGCATTCCCGTTCGTACGAATGCTATTTTAGTACGAAAATTTTCATTTTCGTACCCGCAGAATAATGTGTACATACGAAAAAATTAAAGCACCAAAATACGAAAACGACGGGATTACGAATGAGCAGCATAACGAACAACCGCAAATACGAACAAACGATCCGACGAAAATACGACAAAACGAAAACGGCAAAAGAACGAAAATTACATCTATAACAAAATAATTGCATTCTGTATTTTGTTTGAATCCTTGTTCTGTTCGTATTTTGATTTTCAGTCGTATGTTCATATGACATCTAACAAAAGATTTTCATTCTGTATTTTGTTTGATTCCTTTTTCTGTTTGTATGTTCATATGACATCTTATAACAAAAGATTTGTATTCTGTATTCTGAATTCCTTTTTTCTGTTCGTAATTTGGTTTCAAAATACAGAATACAAATCTTTTGTTATAAGATGTAATTTTCGTTTTTTTGAATGGGCAGTGAGTGTAGTTAGTTAGTGAAGCAGCTTCTCTTTTGTGCTGAGTAGTACAGTAAAGCCAAATAAACTTTTCTGTGGATTTTCGTCTGAAGGGAGAGATCAGTTGGCCAGACTTTTGAACCCAAAAATGGTTTTCTGATGGAGTTTAAAAACGAACGAACGTTCGGTAAAACGATCGTTTTTATGTTTGTTGTTAAAAAAGTCTGACCAAGTGTATGGGGCTTAACAATAGTTAATATGGATGAGCCGCGTGTTGAAAGTGCCGCGAATCCCGCGATATATTTACGAAAGTACAAAATTACGAAAATTCACGAAAATTATTGTCTAACAAGTAACGAACATGAATTAAACAGAATAACGAACCATCCCGCATGTACGAAAATAAAACGGTAACCAAAATACGAAACGATCGGAATACGAAAAAATTGCGTTGTACGAAAAACGAACGGGAACGAACAGGAAAACGGGCGTCTTACGAAAAACGAACGGGAATGAACCTACGGAACGATACGAAACGGTGCACATGTCTAAAGGGAACTCCTAAGGGCCCTTTCACACAGGCAGACCGTTTGGGTCCGCCTGCCAGTTTTTTAGGTGGACCTGAACGCGCCCTCCGTGCACCTCTATGGATCCGCGGATGTCAGCGCTGACATGCCCACTGACATCTGACCCGCTCCCATCCGCCAAAGTGTGACGGAGGAAAACCCTACTTTTCCATCCATCTGGCGGATCGGATGACAACGGACTCTACGGTCCGTCGCCATCCGATTCCCCCATAGGGGAGAGCGGCGCTCTGACAGGTTGGTCCCTGCGACCAGTGTGCAGAGACAGACCCGTCATCTGCCTGCTCAGCGGGGATCGAAGAAGCATTCCCAGCGGACATGGACAGCCCTGTGTGAAAGGGCCCTAAGGCATCAGCATACCGAGACATGTTGGGCAATTTCATGCTCCAAACTTTGTGGGAGGAGTTTGGGGACGGCTCCTTCCTGTTCCAACATGACTGCGCACCAGTGCACAAAGCAAGGTCCATAAAGACACGGGGGTAGATTCAGGTACCGCTGCGCACTCCTTACGGAGGCGCAGCGTCCCGTTTTTGCCCTGCGCCCCCGCAAATTATCTGCGCTACGCTTCATTCACGAAGCAGTAGCCACGTAATTTGCGTGGGCGCTCCTCAAAAATGCCCGGCGTAAGGGCGCGTAATTTAAATGATCCCGTAGGGGGCGGGAATCATTTAAATTAGGCGCGTTCCCGTGCCGAGCGTAGGGCGCATGCTCCATCGGGAAACTTTCCCGACGTGCATTGCGGCAAATGACGTCGCAAGGACGTCATTTGCTTCAAAGTGAACGTAAATGGCGTCCAGCGCCATTCACGATTCACTTAAGCAAACGACGTAAAAATTTAAACTTCGCGACGCGGCAACGACGGGTATACGTAGCATTGGCTGCCCCTGCTATTAGAAGGAGCAGCCTTACGCGAAACCCGACGGACATAAACGACGTAAACTGCGTACGCAGGGCTCGCGTAACGTTAGTATGCAATTTGCATACTATACGCTGACCACAATGGGAACGCCCCCTAGCGGCCAACGTAAGAATGCAGGCTACAATATGACTGGCATAAGAGCCTTATGCTAGTCATATCTTAGGCTGCCGTCGGCGTAACGAGGTTCCTGAATCAGGAGCATTCGTTACGCCGGCGCAAGTAAGCAATTGCGCTGCGTAACTATGGTTACGCAGACGCAATTGCTTCTTGAATCTAGGCCACGGATGAGCGAGTTTGGGGTGGAGGAACTTGACTGGTCTGTACAGAGTCCTGACCTCAACCTGATAGAACACCTTTGGGATGAATTATAGCAGAGACTGCGAGCCAGGCCTTCTCGTCCAACATCAGTGCCTGACCTCACAAATGCACTTCTGGAAGAACGGTCAAACATTCCCATAGACACACTCCTAAAATAACCTTCCCAGAAGAGTTGAAGCTGTTATAGCCTGTGATACCCTAGCACCATCTAGTTGGCAAATTAGATGTTTTCTGATTTAAATAAATGAAAAAACATTAATTTACCAGCACGGGAAATGGCCTGGTAACATTTTGATTATTTTTACCCTATTCACACAGAACCTTTAGATTGTAAGCTCCTTGAGCAAGGCCCTCCTATTCCTTCTGTATTGAACTGTATTGTAATCACACTGTACCCCTTTACATTGTCAAGCGCTGGGTAAACTGTTGGCGCTATATAAATCCTAAATAATAATAATACTAATAATAGTTCTGTTTTATGTGGATCGCTATGCAAAACAGAAAATACCTAATTTGGCCACTAGATGGCAATAATAACGAATTCCTATGATACATAGCACCATCTAGTGGACGAATAAGATATTTTCGGATTTAAATAAATTGAAATACAACGGGCCAGATTCACAAAGCACTTGCGCCGACGTATCTCCAGATACGCCGCGTAAGTGCAAATATGCGCCGTTGTATCTGTGCGCCGGACCCACATACTAAGATATGCCTAAAAACAGGCTTCATCCGACCGACGTAACTTGCCTACGCCGGCGTAGAGTGGGCGCATATTTACGCTGGGCGCATTTGGCGCTCCCATTGATTTTCTATTCAAATATGCAAATGAGGGAGATACGGCAATTCACGAACGTACGTGCGTCCGACGCAAGTGCGCGTAAGTTATACGTCCGGCGTAAAGTTATGCCCCATAAAGGAGGTGTAACTCAGCAGCATCCATGCAAATGGCTGCACCAGGGAACACAAGCCGACGTATATTACGTAGTTTACGTAGGACGTGAATATGACTAGGCGTAGGTTACGTTCACGCCGTAGGCAGTGATCCGACGTATCTTAGGGAGTATTTCCGACGTGATTCTGAGCATGCGCACTGGGATGCGTCCACGGGACGGCGCCGGCACCGTTCATTATACGTATCTGTCTGGCGCTCAGCCCATCATTTGCATGGGGTCACGCCTCATTTGCATGGCTCACGCCCACTTCCACCTACGCCGGCTTACGCCTAGGAAACCCAGCGCAGTTTTGGCAGCACTGGCTTTGTGAATCCAGTGCTTGCCTCTCTGCGCTGCGTCGGCGTAGCGTACAGGAGATACGCTACGGCGGCATAAACGTGCGCCGCTGTCTGTGAATCCGGCCCATTATGTCTATACCAGGAGGACCAGAGCCAAGGTCCTTTTTTATTTATTTCATTATTATTGTCATATTGTGACCATGTTACACTACCATGTATTTTCTTCCATAGTTCCATTATTATAATGAAATGCAATGTATGGATTGTATTTCCAGCCTCGAGAAAGGGGGACCCGAAACGCATTGATATCTGCGATCTCATCTTTTTTGTTAAATCTACTGAGAAATAAATACATTAATGTATAACTAAAAAGGAGAGTGATTAGATCCCCCTGTCAGGTTTTTATTGCTGCCTGTGCCCCTATTAGGGAGATTCACCCCTCTCTGTTTGAACCAGCGACTGTTACCCCTGAGGCTCCATTCACACCTAGGCGTTTTTACGCCTGTAGCGCGACGCGCACAAACGCCAGAGGGAAGAAAAGTAATGAAAGGCAATGGGGATGGTTCACATCTGAACGCCTGTAGCCTGTAGCCTGTAGCTCAAAAAAGTTCCAGACCCTTTTTTGTCGCTCCTAGCGCGCGATATGCGCGTATTTGAGCGTTTTTTTTACATTGAAGTCAATGTAAAACGCCTGATACGCGCGTATTGCGCATAAACACGCGCTTGTACAAGCGTTTTGACGCCTGTGTTGCTAAAATCCCAGGAAGAGGAATACAAAATTCCTAGGAGAGCAACAAGTGATGTCAGGGATGATCATTTTTCTTATTGGCTAATATGGAAAAAGACAAAGTACAAAAACGTCGAACGCCACTGTGCGAAAACGCGCACAAACGCGCATATACGCGCGACAAAACCGTCGGTAAAAATCGCCTGTAAAAACGCCTGTACGCCCTACGCCTAGGTATGAATGGAGCCTGAGAGTGTATGAAAAAGAAAATCCCAAATGTTGGGTTGTCACCAAAACAGGAATAGAGGGGAAAGTTTCCAATGGGGGACACTCGTTCTACTAGTGAGCTGCCCTGGGTTTGGGTTGGGCATTGTTCGTTGTTGAAATCAATGAGAGTCTCGGAATCTCTCAAATAAAAAACACCAATTTCCTGGGCTAATGGGCAAGGGGTGGGCAAAAAAGTAGCCTTCTGATGGACATGGATCTACATGGCTGGGTGATGTGATTGGGATACATGTACATTGTGGGACAATGTATTCCCTTCTCATTTACACAGAGGAAATATCTGTGTGCCCTCTTATTGTTAATGGGGGCTTCAAGATTCTGAGGATTCAAAGATTCTGCCCCCAGACCCCCACAACCACCGGGCCGGGGTTTTGTTTGAAATATGCCAATCACCTGGATATACTGTACATCTGCTGTGCCCATTATGAGGGGTTCCCACCATTCCTGTGCTGAGTTCCCTGGTCTGTACACCTGCTGTGCCCATTATGAAGGGTTCCCTCCATGCCTGTGCTGAGTTCCCGGGTCTTTACACCCACTGTGCCCATTATGAGGGGTTCCCACCATCCCTGTGCTGAGTTCCCGGGTCTGTACACCCGCTGTGCCCAT
This sequence comes from Rana temporaria, assembly GCF_905171775.1. Classification (NCBI taxonomy): domain Eukaryota; kingdom Metazoa; phylum Chordata; class Amphibia; order Anura; family Ranidae; genus Rana; species Rana temporaria. The sequence goes on from NC_053490.1 coordinate 12,909,050, forward strand.
TATGAGGGGTTAATTTTGTTTATTGAAAAATCTTACAAACAACAACTTATATACAATAAAACCATAATAAATAAAACATATTTACAAAATAGCTGAATATGACTATACAAAACAAAACAAATAATAAAAAACACACAAGAACATAATAAACGGTGCAAACCAAAATTGCGCACAACATAATCCCTACGGGAGAGTCAGACTAAAGAGCATCACCAAGCATATAGCCTTTTATATAAAGTGAGTGGGAACTGCCATTAGGGTATCTGGGGCCGTTTCCTAGCCTGGCTCCTCCCTCTCCCTGGAGAACCAGCGCGCTTCGTTGCACCCTGGCACTCTTCATCCATAGAGGATGCTGAACTAAACGAGCCCCATTCATCATCATCAGACAGCACCTTAAATTTATTCGCCAAAGGCAAAACCTCGGGACTTAAAGCGGGGGTTCACCCTTAGAGGGCACTTTTCCCCCTTAGATTCCTGCTCGTTTTCTCTAGGGGAATCGGCTATTTATTTTAAAATATGTGCAGTACTTACCCGTTTACGAGATGCATCCTCTCCGTCGCTTCCGGGTATGGGCTTCGGGAATGGGCGTTCCTTCTTGATTGACAGTCTTCCGAGAGGCTTCCGACGGTCGCATCCATCGCGTCACGATTTTCCGAAAGAAGCCGAACGTCGGTGCGCAGGCGCAGTATAGAGCCGCACCGACGTTCGGCTTCTTTCGGCTACGAGTGACGCGATGGATGCGACCGTCGGAAGCCTCTCGGAAGACTGTCAATCAAGAAGGAACGCCCGCTCCCGAAGACCCATACCCGGAAGCGACGGAAGAAGATGCAGCTCGAAAACGGGTAAATACTGCTCATATTTTAATACAAATAGCCGATTCCCCTAGACCGAACGAGCAGGAATCTAAGGGGAGAAAAAAAAAAAATTATAAATGGGTGAACTCCCGCTTTAAGGTAACTGTACCTCCTTTTTTTCCCTTCCTTTTGCCTCTCCTCCTTTTATCCTCCAACCACTCCATATCATCCTTGGACAACCCAGAGTCAGCAGCCTCCCCACACCTATCCTCCCCTTCACCCCCCTCCCCTCCACTCTCCCTTCCCCTATCTACCACCAGGCCAACCTCTTCACCATCCTCCCCACGATCCTTAACAGGAACCCTGCAGCGTCGAGGGAGGGGGACTGGCACCGCACCTGATGCACCAGCCTCAGCCCCTCTTGCTGCCTCTGCAATTTTAGAAGACACAGAAGGATTGGATACATTCTCTGCAACTGACACCTTACCTACAGACTGGGGAGACACGGACACATTGGGAATTGGCACAGACTGGGGCACCACAGACTGGGGAGATACAGACACATTGGGAATTGGCACAGACTGGGGAGACGGAGACACGGACACATTGGGAATTGGCACAGCCTCCTCAGCCATATACATAGATCCCCCTGTGGTATGGACTCATTGCGGACCAGAATTGTGACCACTTTAATGAGGGGCTGGCGGGAGACAAGCTTGGGCATGAGCCCCTTCCAGTCCGGCAGGCCCCTACACACACGCTCATATTTCTCCCAAAATATGTCCAAAGACTCCGGACGGAGAAAGGACAAATCATATTCATAAGAACCCGCCGGACTGATCAGGGCGACGATATCTGCGGGCGTGAACCCCATCTGTAGAATCTTATCCACCACCGCCCTCCTATGTGGGGGGATTCCACCACCTTCCCATCTCAGCTGCACAACATTCCTCCTTTAAAACAGGGAGGAAGACAAAACATTCCCATGCTCCTTCCCTGCTTGTTCCCCCTTCCCAGATCCTGCAGCAGCAACACCAGCATAGGATTTCCTTCCACCCCCAGTATTCACAGTCCTGTCCTTAGACACATTCAAACCTGCTGGCAAAGTCTGAATCAGCTGGGATAGAAGTCTTCTGATTAGCAGAGGCAGGACCCACCCTCTCCCCCTGCTCTGAACACACAGCTCCAGTCCTGTCCACTGCACACTCCTGCAGCGTTGTGGCACTACTGCACCCAGCATCTCCTCCACCATTCACAGGAACAGCCACTGTGCCTGGTCCAGGCAAAGTCTCTGTATTGTACATGGACCTCTCTGCAGACTGAAGCTGACAGTTATCAGATGTACTCTGTACATTGTCTTTAGGTCTGGGCTGACTGCCTGTAGCACTACAACCCTCAGCAAGCCCATTGTTATTAAAGTTAAGACCATCATCCTGCACACACACTGTACCTGCTTGCTGGGTTGTTACCTTTACAATGTCATGGCTGACAATGGGATCGGACTTCCCCCCAGCTGCTGCAGACTTCATGGTGGATCTTTCTCTCGGCATAGGTTTGTCCTTCACAGGGTGAGGAATGGTGTCCATCCTATCATCACCATCAGGGGAAGCCGCATCAGGAGGGGATTCCAGTTTGGTGATGAACTCCAGCATGGCAGAACCTTCACCCTCCTGAGATTTTTCCACATTGCTGGGGTGGAAAGGGGACAGAAGCCTCCGCCATTGAGGGCTCAGTAGATTCCTGAGGTGTTGAACAGGTGGGCTCATCGTCCGGGCCCATCTCACTCACTGCTGACTCAGTGTGTATCTGCATCTCCCCATCCTTCATGCATGAAGCGGCTCCTCTTCTCATGCGATTAAATCGCTCCTCATTTTTATATTTCTCTTTAAAAATGCCACTATTCTCCTTCAGAGAATACACAAATTCCTTCTGCTTCTTTACAGCTTGCTCCAGGTCCTTCAGCTCAGGCCTCAGAGCCGGTCTTTTCTTGCTGTACATTTTAGCACAAATCTGCTTTTTCTTTCTGAATTCAGCCACCATGACCATCAACTTCTCCTCTTCCTTCTCAATCTTCCTTAACTTGCTGGCAGTCTTCTGTCTAAAGGCAGGCAGGGACTCATCTCTCCTTTGGCTAGGCCCAGAATCCTCCACAGGCCTATCCAGGGGGCCCCGCCCGGCTCTTCCCCAGCATCCAGCATCCCTCCTGGGGCAGAGAAGCCACTCTAGCCCCTGGTCTCTGGAGCACAGGAGCAAAAGGAACTAGCAACCGCACACCTCACTGACAAGGAGTGAAATGGCAGTTTCCCACCATCCCTGTGCTGAGTTCCCGGGTCTGTACACCTGCTGTGCCCATTATGAGGGGTTCCCACCATCCCTGTGCTGAGTTCCCGGGTCTGTACACCTGCTGTGCCCAATATGAGGGGTTCTCACCATCCCTGTGCTGAGTTCCCGGGTCTGTACACCTGCTGTGCCCAATATGAGGGGTTCTCACCATCCCTGTGCTGAGTTCCCGGGTCTGTACACCTGCTGTGCCCATTATGAGGGGTTCCCACCATCCCTGTGCTGAGTTCCCGGGTCTGTACCCTGCTGTGCCCAATATGAGGGGTTCCCACCATCCCTGTGCTGAGTTCCCGGGTCTGTACACCTGCTGTGTCCATTATGAGAGGTTCCCACCATCCCTGTGCTGAGTTCCCGGGTCTGTACACCTGCTGTGTCCATTATGAGGGGTTCTCACCATGTTCTGAGTTCCCGGGTCTGTACACCCGCTGTTCCCATTATGGCTGAGACCTGGGAAAATGATCTTGGACTCCTTCTTACTTGAGAAAGTATCTGAATTAGTACTGGAAGTTGGCTTCTGCGAAGATTGAAGGGTGAGACTTAGGGTCCTTTCACACGGAGCGGACCGTTTCTGTGTCCGCTCCGTGTGTCCGCCAAAGCTCAGCGGGGATCATCCGTCATCCCCGCTGAGCTGTCGGCGGATAGGGCGGTCCCCGCACACAGTGCAGAGACCGCCCTGTCTCTCCTCCGCTCTCCCCTATGGGGGATCGGATGCAGACGGACCGTCTGCATCCGATCCGTTTACGCCGGACGGAAGAAAAATAGGGTTTCTTCCGTTCGCAAAAGCGGATCCCGACGGACGCGGATGGTCGCGGATGTTAGCGGATGCTCCATCCGCTAACGGACGCGATCCCATAGGGATTCATTACAAGTCCGTAAACGGACTTGTAATGAACGGACGAACGGTCCGCTAGTGTGAAAGGACCCTAAAAAAGTTATAGGCGGTGGTATGGTACTTTGCTGCCATCTAGGGGCCAATTATATGCACTACAGGAGGATATTCCTTTGTGGAAAACTTTGAGCCTGTATTGATCTTTCTGCCCTTGTTCACATCATGTGAAGAAATGTGAGTCTCTGCAAGGGCACAGAGAAAAACAATTGTTTCCTATGTGCCTGCAACAATTTGTTTTCTGCACAGAAATCTGCGATGTGCATGCAGTTTTCTGAGGAGTGTCTCCATTTTCTTATAGCTCAGAAGGGGGAGGATTGTCCTCCATTTTCTTGTAGCTCAGAAGGGGGAGGATTGTCCTCCATTTTCTTGTAGCTCAGAAGGGGGAGGATTGTCCTCCATTTTCTTGTAGCTCAGAGAGGGGGAGGAGTGTCCTCCATTTTCTTGTAGCTCAGAGAGGGGGAGGAGTGTCCTCCATTTTCTTGTAGCTCAGAGAGGGGGAGGAGTGTCCTCCATTTGCTTGTAGCTCAGAGAGGGGGAGGAGTGTCCTCCATTTTCTTGTAGCTCATGGAATTTGATCTTCCTGTAATGACTTTTCATTTAGAAGAAATGTGTCCATTGATAAAGATCTTCCTCCGTTTTATACAATGTATCCATGCTTTACTTTCCTGGTGGATGGTGGGGGTGTTCATTGTCCTCCATTTTCTTGTAGCTCAGAAGGGGGAGGGGTGTCCTCCATTTTCTTGTAGCTCAGAAGGGGGAGGGGTGTCCTCCATTTTCTTGTAGCTCAGGGATCCGACCTTCCTGTAATGACACGATGACTTCTCATTGTTTAGAAGAAATGTGTCCATTGATGAAGATCTTCCTCCTTTATATACAATGGCCCAGATTCAGGTACATTTGCGCGATATTTGCGGGGGAGCAGGGCAACGATTTTGCCCTGCGCCCCCGCAAATATTTTGCGCTGCCCTCGATTCACGGAGCAGTAGCTCCGTAAATTGCGAGGGCACGCCAGCAAAATTGCCCGGCGTAAGCGCACGCAATGTAAATGATCCCGCCGGGGGCGGGAATCATTTAAATTGGGCACGGTCCCGCGCCGAGCGTACAGCGCATGCTCCGTCGGGAAACTTTCCCGACGTGCATTGCGGCAAATGATGTCGCAAGGACGTAATTTGCTTCAAAGTGAACGTGAATGGCGTCAAGCGCCATTCACGAATCACTTACGCAAACGACGTGAAATTCAAATTTCATGTCGCGGGAGCGGCGGCTATACTTTAGCATTGGCTGCCCTTACTATTAGAAGGGGCAGCCTTGCGCTAAAGTTGCCGTACGGAAACTCCGTACCTGGCTTGCGCAGGGCCCGCGCAAGTTTGTGAATCAGTGGTAGTATGCAATTTGCATACTACACGCTGATCACAATGGGAGCGCCCCCTAGCGGCCCACGCAAGAATGCAGCCTAAAATCTGCGAGGCATAAGAGCCTTATGCCGCACAGATTTTAGGCTGCAGTCGGTGTAACGAGGTTCCTGAATCAGGAGCACTCGTTACACCGGAGCAAGTAAGCAATTGCGCCGTGTAACTTATGGTTACACGGGCGCAATTGCTTCTTGAATCTGGGCCAATGTATCAGGCAATGTGTGAAATCCAGCAATCCATAGAATAGTTTTAGCCATACCTCCCAACTTTTTGAGATGGGAATGAGGGACATCTATTAGTAAAAGTATGCAGGCATAGGAAACACCCCCTGCCACGCCCCCTTAAAGGAGAATTGTACAAAAAAAGATTAGTTAAACCTACAAATGCTTTATTTTTACCACTACTATTTCTTTATGCCGGCTTCTGAAATTTACAATGGTTGCAATTTAGAAATTGGATGAAAGGTTTAGCGCTGTGAAAAACATTTTGAAAGATAACAAGTACATTTTATATACATCTATAGAGACCAAAATGAGGGACTTATAAGGAGGAATGAGGGACAGAGGGACATTGTCCTAAATCAGGGACAGTCCCTCCAAATCAGGGACAGTTGGGAGCTATGGTTTTAGACAAAGCATGAAGTGTCTGTGTTTTTGTAATCCGCTTTATACTTTCCCAGGCTTTGTATAAAATACCCATTAGAGATGGGCAGAACAGCTTTTATGCAAGGTATCAGCCATAAACGGGGTATGGGGGTCCGGGTACTGCCCTGTTTTTTAGGAGCAGTGCTTTTAATGATGCTTAAAGTGCAACAATAAAAATGAAAAATTCCTATAAATATCGTGCCTGAGGGGGTCCCCTTAGTCTGCCTGTAAAGTGGGGCATCTGTGACATGACATTTCTAAAGAAAAAAAAACCACACGAGTCAAATCACATTTACATTGACTCACAGGGCCAGATTCTCTTAGAAATGCGGCGGCGTAACGTATCTCCTTTACGTTACACCGCCGCAAGTTTTACGGGCAAGTGCTTGATTCACAAAGCACTAGCCTGTAAACTTGCGGCGGCGTAGCGTAAAGTCCACCGGCGCAAGCCCGCCTAATTCAAATGATCCATGTAGGGGGCGTGGATCATTTAAATTAGGCGCGTTCCCGTGCCGATCGTACTGCGCATGCTCCGTCTCGAATTTTCCCGCCGTGCATTGCGCGAAATTACGTCGCAAGTACGTCATTGGTTTCGACGTTAACGTAAATGGCGTCCAGCGCTATTCACGGACGACTTACGCAATTTTCAAATTGCGACGCGGGAACGACGGCCATACTTAACATTGAGTACGCCACCTAGGGGGCATGTTTATCTTTACGCCGCGTATCTCTTACGGAAACAACGTAAAATCACTACGACGGGCAAGCGTACGTTCGTGAATCGGCGTAACTAGTCATTTGCATATTCTACGCCGACCGCAATGGAAGCGACACCTAGCGGTCAGCGTAGATATTGCACCCTAAGATACAACGGCGCAGGCTGTCGTATCTTAGGCATGTTTAAGTGTATCTCAGTTTGAGAATACACTTAAACATACGACGGCCTTAGATTCGGACTTACGTTGGAGTGTCTGCTGATACGGCGACGTAATTCTATGTGAATCTGGCCCACAGTTACAATTAAAAGCTATTAAAAAAACATAAAGGAAAAAATTCCAAAATTGAAAAAGAAAAATGAGCCCAACCCCCCCCCCCCCCAAGGGGCATGGATTTTTTAATGGGGGGACACACACACTGTTTTTTTATTTTGCTATTGCCTGTAATTTAAATGTAATTTCCTTTTTTTTTTTATTACATTTTTGCTGCAGCAGGTTCTATACACTGTACAGATACACTATTTTACAGGCAGACTACGTATATAAGGGCCCCCAGGTACTATATTGAAAGGAATTTATAATTTTTATAGTTTCACTTTAAGCATCATTAAAATCACTGCTCCTGAAAAATAGCCGTTTAAAAAAAAAATGCATTGATACCCAGACCCCCTGATTTTTTACGTTCCGGTCCCATAGACTTTAGTTGAGTTTGCTGTTCGGGTCAGAACTTTTTCTCTATTTGGGAGTTCTGGTGTAAACCGAACATCTCTAGTAATCTGCTATATACTCTCTTAGGCCCCATACACACGAGAGGATTTATCCGCGAATACGGTCCAGCGGACCGTTTCCGCGGATAAATCCTCTCGAGGATTTCGGCGGATTTTCATGCGATGGAGTGTACACACCATCGCATTGAAATCCGCGCGGAAATCCTCTGGCGATGACGTGTTGCGCCGTCGCTGCGATTATGACGCGGCGACGTGCGCGGCGCTGTCATATAAGGAATTCCACGCATGCGTCGAATCATTACGACGCATGCGGGGGATCCCTTCGGACGGATGGATCCGGTGAGTCTATACAGAATAGCGGATCCATCCGTTGGGATGGATTCCAGCAGATAGATTTGTTTAGCATGTCAGCAAATATTCGATCTGCTGGAATCCATCCCAGGGGATAAATATCCGCGGAAACAGATCCGCTGGAGTGTACACACCATAGGATCTATCCGCTGAAACCCATTCGCTGGGATTTTTCAGCGGATGGATTCTATCGTGTGTATGGGGCCTTACACTTTGTATATACTGTAATTCCCAGGCATCTGAGGGGGGGGGGGGGGTGTCCTCCATTTTCTTGTAGCTCAGAGGAGGGGGCGGGTGTCCTTCATTTTCTTGTAGCTCAGAGGAGGGGGAGGGTGTCTTCCATTTTCCTGTAGCTCAGAAGAGGGGGCGGGTGTCCTCCATTTTCTTGTAGCTCAGAGGAGGGGAAGGTGTCCTTCATTTTCCTGTAGCTCAGAGGAGAGGGAGGGTGTCCTCCATTTTCCTGTAGCTCAGAAGAGGGGGCGGGTGTCCTCCATTTTCTTGTAGCTCAGAGGAGGGGAAGGTGTCCTTCATTTTCCTGTAGCTCAGAGGAGGGGGAGGGTGTCCTCCATTTTCCTGTAGCTCAGAGGAGGGGGAGGGTGTCCTCCATTTTCCTGTAGCTCAGAGGAGGGGGAGGGTGTCCTCCATTTTCCTGTAGCTCAGAGGAGGGGGGGGGTATCCTCCATTTTCTTGTAGCTCAGAGGACTTTTGGCATTCTATTCAATGTAACACACAGTATCTCAAAAAATTAAGTACACCCCTCACATATTTGTAAATATTTTCTTCTATCTTTTCATGTGACAACACTGAAGAAATGACACTTTGTATCTACAATGTTGTGTAGTGAGTGTACAGCTTGTATAACAGTGTACATTTGCTTGCCCCTCAAAATAACTCAACACACAGCCATTAATGTCTAAACCGCTGGCAACAAAAGTGAGTACACCCCTAAGTGAAAATGTCCAAATTGGGTTCAAAGTGTAAATATTTTGTATGGTCTTGGTCGCCGTGCTGCAGCTCAATTTTAGGGTCTTGCCAATCTTCTTATAGCCTCGGCCATCTTTATGTAGATTAACAATTCTTTTTTTTTTTTTAGATCCTCAGAGAGTTCTTTGCCATGAGGTGCCATGTTGTCCTTCCAGTGACCAGTATGAGAGAGTGAGAGCGATAACACCAAATTTAACACACCTGCTCCCCATTCACACCTGAGACCTTGTAACACTAACGAGTCACATGACACCGGGGAGGGAAAATGGCTAATTGGGCCCAATTTGGAAATTTTCACTCAGGGGTGTACTCACTTTTGTTGCCAGCGGTTTAGACATTAATGGCTGTGTGTTGAGTTATTTTGAGGGGACGGCAAATTTACACCGTTATACAAGCTGTACACTCACTACACAACATTGACTGATGTGAGTGTATATGTAAAGTGTTGCGTAAATTGACGGCGCTATATAAGTACCTGAAATAAATAATAAATACAAATTAATTGTAGCAAAGTGTAATTTTTTCAGTGTTGTCACATGAAAAGATAGAAGAAAATATTAACAAAAATGTGAGGGGTGTACCTTTGTCAAATACTGTATATAAAGGAAGAAGCTCATATTTCCAGCAGTCAGGGCCACCATCAGGGGGGTACAGGCAGTATTTTTTTTTAATATATTTGTATTTTTTATTAAAGGGCCATTTTTTTTTAGGGGTCCGGAGGTCCCCAGGTGCCCAGAGATCCCCAGGGCCCTGGACGACAACCCACCTTTTTTTTATAAAAAAAAAATATTTTTTTATATATATTTTTGTATTTCTTTTTATATATATATATATATATATATATATATATATATATATATATATATATATATATATATATAATTATTATTATTATTAAAGGGCCCAGAGGTCCCCCCTTTTTTTATAAAAAATAAAAAAATTATATTTTCTTTTATATTTATATATATATATATATATATATATATATATATATATATATTTTTATTATTAATAGGGGTCAGAGGTCCCCAGGGCCCCATGTGGCGAGCCCCCCCTTTTTTTTTTTATAAATATATATATATATTTTTTTTGTTTATCTATTTTTTTTATTTATTTTTTTATTAAAGGGCCCAGAGGTCCCCACGGCCCTGGATGGTAACCCCCCCCCTTTTTTTTTATTTTTTTATATATGTTTATTTTTATTTATTTTTCTATATATTTTTTTTTTATTGAAGGGCCCAGAGGTTTATTTTTTTTATTTTTATTAAAGGGCCCAGAGGTCCCGAATGGCAACCCCCGTTTTTTGTAATTTCTTTTTATAATAAAAAAATGTACTTTACTATATATATTTATTATTAAAGGGTCCAGAGGTCCCCAGGGCCTCAGATGGCAACCCCCCTTTTAAAAAAAAAAAAAAAAAAAAATATATATATATATATATATATATATATATATATATATATATATATATATATATATATATTTATATTTTCTTTTTATTTTTTTTTATTAAAAGGCTCAGAGGTCCCCAGGGCCCCTTTTTTTTTATATATATTGTAAAGGGCCCATCCCGCTTCTCAATTCGCGTCAGCCCCCCCCCCCCTCCGGTTCTCTGCTCCAGGGGGGCCCATGCCTGAAGCTGTGTAAGGGGCCCCATAATTCCTGATGGCGGCCCTGCCAGCAGTGAAAGGGTTAAATGTAGGACAGGAAGTGGGCGGGGCTGATGTCACAGATTTCTCTCCCCCCCCCCCCCCCTAGGACAGGGAAAGCAAAGCATGGCTACATTGTATATAAAGGAGAAAGATCTATCAATGGATACATTTCTTCTAAACAATGAGAAGTTGCTTGTAATGTAAAAACAATGAAAAGTCATCGTTTCATTACAGGAAGATCAGATCCCTGAGCTACAAGAAAATGGAGGACACCCCCTCCCCCTCTCTGAGCTACAAGAAAATGGAGGACACCCCTCCCCCTCCTCTGAGCTACAAGAAAATGGAGGACACCCCCTCTCTGAGCTACAAGAAAATGGAGGACACCCCCTCCCCCTTGTTGCATGTAGCTGAAGCCGGAGACAGACAAGAGGCTGAAGGAGAAACTTCCAGAGTGCTCGGGTAAGATGAGGGACCATGGAGGGGGTCTACAGGGGTGACACTGTGATGGGGGAGGGGCAGTACAGGGAACTAAGCACGTGGAGGAAATCTGGCATAATCTTCCTGGTGATGAACAACGCTGGATTTACACAGACTTCGATCTTTGCTGATGATGTCACTGCGTGAATTCTCCTTGTAAATGATGTCACAGAATTGTATGTCACCTCATCCCTTTAACCACTTCAGCCCTGGAAGATTCTACCCCCTTACCGACCAGAGCATTTTTTGCGATTAGGCACTGCGTCGCTTCAACTGACAATTGCGCAGTCGTGCAAAGTGGCTCCCAAACAAAATTATTGTCCCCTTTTTTTTTTTTTTTTTTTCACAGATAAAGCTTTCTTTTGGTGGTATTTGATCACCTCTGCGTTTTTTTTCCCCCGCTATAAACAAAAGAACAGCGACAATTTTGAAAAAAAAAAACACAATATTTTTTTACCTTTTGCTATAATAAATATCCCAATTTTTTTCCTAAGTTTAGGCCAATACGTATTCTTCTACATATTTTTTTGGTAAAAAAAATCGCAATAAGCGTTTATTGATTGGTTTGCGCACATGTTATAGCGTTTACAAAATAGGGGATAGTTTTATGGAATTTTTATTATTATTTCTTTACTAGTAATGGCGGCGATCTACGTTTTTTTTTTTTTTTTTTTTATCGGGACTGCAACATTATGGCGGACACATCGGACACTTGACACATTTTTGGGACCATTGGCAATTTCATAGCGATCGGAACTAAAAAAACACTGATTACTGTAAAAATGTCAATGGCAGCGAATAGGTTAACATTAGGGGGCGATCAAGGGGTTAAAGGGACACTAAAGGTTCCTGTTTTTTTTTTTTTTTTTTTAAATAACAAACATGTTATTGCTCGTTTTGCACAGAGTGGCCCCGATTCTCGTGTTCTGGAGTCCCTCGGCTCCTCCCCACAAGAACTAACCCCCTTCATGGAAGCTCTCTCCCATGGAGGTTAGTTCTTGCGGGCGCGCTCCTGTGATACAGCCGCAGACTGTATCACTCCGCCCCACCCACCGCCGCGTCATTGATTTGATTGACAGCAGCGGGAGCAAATGGCTGCGCTGCTCAAATCAACCAATGAATGAGCCGAGAAGCCAGCGCGTTCACGTCGCGGGACTTTCGAGGGGTCAGGTAAGTAAAGGGGGGGGGCTGGGGGGGGCACTAATTCTCAGATTTTTTTTTACCTTAATGCATAGAATGCATTAAGGTGAAAAAACATTTACCTTTACAACCCCTTTAACTGTGTCCCCTCACTGTGTTCTAACTGAAGGGGGGGTGGGACTTACTAGGGGAGAAGACAGATCGCTGTTCATGCGTTGGATGAACAGACGATCACTAATTTCTCCCCTGAAAGAACTGGGATCTGTGTGTCGCGAGCAATCGCGGGTCCCCGCCGGCCATCGCGCCCTCCGGGCACTCGCATCGGTTCCAGGGGTGAGCAGCGGGCACGCACGTTTCCCTCCGGCGGCACACGCACGCCCCTAGTGGCCACAGGGTGAAGTGACGTAACATAGCGTTGTTTCGCCCAGCCGTGCAATGCTGCTGCAGTAAAACTGCGGCTGTTTATTTTTGGCCCCTTTAAAGCGGAGTTCCACCCAAAAGTGGAACTTCCGCTTTAAGTGTTGGTGACCTCATGACATGCTGCATTTTGCATGTTATTTATTTGAGGGGGGGGAAGCAAGCTTTTACAGGCACCCAGCTCCCATTTCCTCCCCTGGCTCCGCCGCACCAGAAGGAAGATCACCTCTCCCCCCCCCCCCTCCCTTCGTGCAATCTTCTGGGACACGTCACCTTTTCCAGAAGATTGCCCGGCCATTCACAGCGTGGCTGGCACGTGCGCGCCTGGCTGTGAAGTCACAGCTGGGCGCCCACAGTTAGAATTCACGCACAGAGGAGGGGGAGAGGAGCAGGGCTTTGCGTGCCCGCATCGCTGGACTGTGGAACAGGTAAGTGTCTGTTTATTAAAAGTCAGCAGCGCATGAATTACAGCAGCGGGGGGTATTTTCTAAGCACCTGAATACAGCCATAGGCTCTAATAGGCTTCAAAATAGGGTGGACTCGTGACGCAGGGCATTGTGCTCAGAGCCCACTCAGGTGAGTTAGAAAAGCAAATGAATATTCGCTTTTCTAACACTAAATCGCCTCTCCACCAATCATGAAGCGCAGGTCTGATACCCATCACCTATTTGGCTGAAAGTACAGGCGATCCTATCGGACGCCTAGCAGGAGGAAAGGAGAGACGCACAGTGGAAGCATGGAGGACACAGGACCCAACGCCTGTCCCACAGCTCACCCTTGCCTAGCAGGAGGAAAGAAGAGACACACGGCGGAAGCATGGAGGACACAGGACCCGCCGCCGGTCCCACAGTTCGCTGCTGCCTGGCCCTCCGCCCATCCCACAGCTTGCCGCTGCCTAGCAGGGGAAAAGAGACGCATGGAGGACACAGGACCCGCTGCCGGTCCCACGGCTTGCTGCTGTTTGGCCCCCCACCTGTCGCACAGTTCACCGCTGTCTGGCCCTCTGCCCATCCCACAGCTCGCTGCTGCCTAGCAGGGGGAAAGAAGAGACGCATGGCGGAAGCATGGATGACACCAGGACCCGCCACCGGTCCCACGGCTTGCTGCTGCCTAGCAGGGGGAAAGAAGAGACGCAGGGCGGAAGCATGGAGGACACAGGACCCGCCACCGGTCCCACGGCTTGCTGCTGTTTGGCCCGCCACCTGTCGCACAGCTCGCCGCTGTTTGGCCCTCCGCCCATCCCACAGCTCGGTGCTGCCTAGCAGGGGGAAAGAAGAGACGCATGGAGGACACCAGGACCCGCCACCGTTCCCACGACTTGCTGCTGCCTAGCAGGGGGAAAGAAGAGACGCAGGGCGGAAGCATGGAGGACACAGGACCCGCCACCGGTCCCACGGCTTGCTGCTGTTTGGCCCCTCACCTGTCGCACAGCTCGCCGCTGTTTGGCCCTCCGCCCATCCCACAGCTCGGTGCTGCCTAGCAGGGGGAAAGAAGAGACGCATGGAGGACACCAGGACCCGCCACCGTTCCCACGACTTGCTGCTGCCTAGCAGGGGGAAAGAAGAGACGCATGGCGGAAGCATGGAGGACACAGGACCCGCCACCGGTCCCACGGCTTGCCGCTGTCTGGCCCTCCACTCATCCCACAGCTCGCTGCCGTCACCTGCTGCCTGACCCATCGACGCATCCATCTTGTCCTGGCCCAGAATGTCTGGAGAGGCACAATCCCCGCCCCCTGATTGTGATTGGAGAAATCATAAATCCCACCTCTTGTGTCCAATTACAGCAGGGCGGTGTGAAGCCAGCGTTGGAACAATACAGTGTCCCGAAATGAAACTGACACAGCCACCCCCCGGGCCAATCTGATGCCCTCAAAAAAGCCTCCACATCACCGCTTTACTCCCTGACAGTACTTGTCCTGGCTGGGAATGCCTGGAGGAGCACAGTCCCCGCCCCCTGCTTGTGATTGGAGAAATCATAAATCCCGCCTCTTGTGTCCAATCACTGTGCTGTGATTCGTTACAGCACGAGCTGATTTTTGGGATGGGAGGGTGTCCCTGAATGGTAGTTTGGAAATGTGGCCACCCTAGTGTCTATGGGAATATTTGGTTTTGAAAATATTGGGTTATTAGGGAAACAAGGGATGGTGATGAAGCATCAGTGGAGACACCCGACGGGAAAACTGCAAGGACAGCTTTTGGTCGAGAATCCCGGCCGTGTGTATGCTCCTCGCAGTTTTTCCGACGTAAAAACTGGCCAAAAACCGCCGGACAAAAAAAGAGAACCTGCTCTCTTTTTTCCCGGCAGTTTTTGGCAGTTTTCCTATGAGAAAAACTGTGATGGAGCATACACACAGGGGTAGATTCAGGTAGGGGCGCGCAATGATACGGCGGCGCAGCGTATCGTATTTACGCTACGCCGCCGTAACTTACAGGAGCAAGTGCAGTATTCACAAAGCACTTGCTCGTAAGTTGCGGCGGCGTAGCGTAAATGGGGCCGGCATAAGCGCGCGTAATTCAAATGTGGAAGGAGGGGGGGGTGTTTTATGTAAATGTATGGTGACCTGACGTGATTGACGTCCGTGTACATATCCCAGTGTGCATTGCTTCCAAGTACGGCGCAACGACGTATTGGTTTCGACGTGAACGTAAATTACGTCCAGCCCTATTCGCGAACGACTTACGCAAACGACGTAAAAAATTCAAATTTCGAAGCGGGAACGACGTCCATACTTAACATTGGCTGCGCCTCCTAATAGCAGGAACAACCATACGCCGAAAAAGCCTAACGTAAACGACGTAAATACATTGCGACGGGCGTACGTACGTTTGTGAATCGGCGTATCTAGGTAATTAGCATATTCTACGCCGACAACAACGGAGGCGCCCCTAGCGGCCAGCGGCAGAATGCACCCTAAGATACGACGGCGTAAGAGACTTACGCCAGTCAGATCTTAGGCTAATGTCGGCGTATCTAGCTTTCTGAATACAGAAAGTAGATACGCCGGCGCAGATTTGAATTTACGCGGCGTATCTATGGATACGCCGGCGTAAATTCTCTCTGAATCTACCCCATGGTCAGGATTCCCGACCAAAGCTCTCATCTGAGTTTTCCTGCCGGGAAAACCTCTTGTGTGTGTACAGGGGAAAAGTTACCGATAGTTACCTGGTTACGAAACCAGGTTCTCGTTTTTCTCCCCTGGGATTTCCGACTGATCTTTTCCCGTCGGAATCCCGCTCTTGTATACTAGGCATTTCTCCTCCCTAGGGGTAGATTTCCTCTCACTTCCTGTCGTCTCCCTCCGTTTGTAAGTAGGAGTTGTTTGTAAGTTGGATGTTTGTAAGTAGGGGACCGCCTGTACAGCGATCAGTGCTAAATATAGCCACTGATTACTGTATAAATGACACTGGCAGGGAAGGGGTTAAACACTAGGGGCGAGTGTGTCCTAGGGAATGATTCTAACTGTGGGGGGGGGGCTGGGCTACCTGTGACAAGACAGTGATCACTGCTCCCGATGACAAGGAGCAGAAGATCAGTGTCCTGTCACTAGGCAGAACAGGGAAATGCCTTGTTTACATTGGCATCCCCCCATTCTGCTGCTCGGTCACGGAGTTCGCGGCAGGGGCATGCAGAGGCGTATCTAGTGAAAATAGCGCCTATGGCAAGCAATCAAGGGGTTAAGTGTGTCCTAGGGAGTGATTCTAACTGTGGGGGGGGGGGGTGGGCTGCGAGTGACACGACAGTGATCACTGCTCCTGATCAGAGGGAGCAGTAGATCCCTGTCATGTCACTAGACAGAACAGGGAAATGCCTTGTTTACATGGGCATCTCCCCGTTCTGCAGCTCAGTCTCACGATCAGGGGACGCTGGCGAACATTGAGTCAGCGCGTGTGCGCCCGCATAGTGGCAAATTTGCCTGTATGAGCCATTCTGCCAATGTATATGTGTGTGTGCGGCGGTTGGCAAGTGGTTAATGACCGTGGCCGGGTGCCAACGGGAATCCATTTCCTGGCACTCGGTGATCAAAATCTGCTCAGCACAGCCGGGTCACCCTCTACCCAGGACTGTCAGATCATGTACTAGGTACGTGATCTGGCACAGCCGAGCCGCCTTGCCGCAGTATATGTAGGGGCAGATCCACATACATACACTGCGCCCGGCGCAGATGTAAGATACGCTACGCTGCTGTAACTTACTTGGCTTTGGTTTGAATCCTCAACGAATTTGCGCCGTAAGTTACGGTGGCGTAGTGTATCTCTCGCGGCGTAAGGGCGCGGAATTCAAATTGGGCGGGTAGGGGGCGTGTTTCATTTAAATTATGCGCGTCCCCGCGCCGAACGAACTGCGCATGCGCCGTCCGTAAAAACTCCCAGGGTGCATTGCTCCAAATGACGTCGCAAGGACGTCATTGTTTTCAACGTGAACGTAAATGGCCTCCAGCTCCGTTCACGGACGACTTGCGCAAACGACGTAAAATTTTCAAAATTAGACGCGGGAACGACGCCCATACTTAACATTGAGTACGCCACCACATAGCAGCTTTAACTATACGCCGGAAAAAGCCGAACGGAAACAACGTAAAAAAATGCAGCAGCCGGTCGTACATTCGTGGATCGTCGGAAATAGCTAATTTGCATACTCAACGCGGATTACGACGGGAACGCCACCTAGCGGACGAAAAGAAAAATTGCATCTAAGATCCGACGGCGTACGAAGACGTACGCCTGTCGGATCTAACACATATGCCGTCGTATCTTGTTTTGTGGATACCAAAATAAAGATACGACGCGCAAAATTTGAAATTACGCGGCGTATCAAGAGATACGCCGTGTAATTTCTTTGAGGATCTGCCCCGTAGGTTATACAGTCGGCAAGCGGTTAAACAATTCAACAAAACAAATGATGGATTATACCAAAAAACGAATCTTTTCACAAATTGACACACTCTGATAACATGATTTCTAGGATCTGGGCACAGAGCACTTCCAATTCATTCACTGTCCAGGGTAGCGGAGGCTGCAGAGAAAGGGACTGGGCATCTCTCACTGTCCTCACTCCAACACTCTGTCTCAAAAGTGAGACATTAGGGGTCTGTTTAGACCCTTGATGTTTCACCAAAGCCCTCCCAATGTGGTTCCTAAAAGAAAAAAATGGGGACGGCCCCTTCCTGTTCCAACATGACTGCACACCAGTGTAAAAACAGGGGGTCAGATTCATGTAGATCAGCGGATCTTTAGATCCGCTAGATCTACGTGTTTTACGATCCGCCGGTGCAATTTAGCGAGGCTAGTGCATGATTCAAAAAACACTTACCTCGCAAATTGCACCGTCGGATCCTAACTCCCCCCGGCGGAATGCAAATTCCGCGGCTAGGGGAGTGTACAATTTAAATCAGGCGCGTTCCCGCGCCGATTTAACTGTGCATGCGCCGCCGGCGAAAAAGCCCAGTGCGTATGCTCCAAATGACGTCGCTAGGACGTCATTGTTTTCGGCAGCTAGGTTAATTACGGCCATCCGTATTCCCGACAGACTTACGCAAACGACGTAACAAATTTAAAACTCGGCGCGGGAACGTCGGCCATACTTAACATTAGCTACCCCTCATATTAGCAGGGGTAGCTCTCCGCCGGAAAAAGCCGAACGCAAACGACGTTGAAAAAGAGCGACGGGCGGGCGTACGGACGTGAATCGGCAGTTCTCCTCATTTGCATATGCGACGTGTAAAAAAAAAGCGACGACACCTAGCGGCCGGCGGGAGATTACAGCCTAAGATTCGACTGGTGTAAGTCACTTACACCAGTCGGATCTAAGGGAGATCTATGCGGAACTGATTCTTATGTATCAGTCGCATAGCTCCGACCGTGGGATCTCACAGATCCGACCGTCGGCTCTCACAGATACGACGGCGGATCAGGAGATCCGCCGTCGTATCTCTTGATGAATCTGCCCCAAGGTCCATAAAGACATGGATGAGCGAGTTTGGCGTGAAGGAACTTGACTGGCCTGCACAGAGTCCTGACCTCAATCCGATAGAACACCTTTGGGGTGAATTTGACCGGAGACTGTGAGCCCTTCCTTCTCGTTCAACATCAGTGCCCGACCTCACAAATGCTCTTCTGGAAGAATGATTAAACATTCCCATACACACTCCTAAACCTTGTGTACAGCCTTCCCAGAAGAGTTGAATCTAGTGTAGATGAGAAGGCCTGGCTCGCAGTCTCCCCTCTAATTCATTGCAAAGGTGTTCTATCGGGTTGAGGTCAGGACTCTGTGCAGGCCAGTCATGTTCCTCCACCCCAAACTCGCTCATCCATGTCTTTATGGAACTTGCTTTATTGGTGATGGTCAAACATTCCCATAGACACACCCTGTGGACGGCCTTCCCAGAAGAGTTGAAGCTGTTATAGTTGCAAAGGGCGGTGCCAACTCAATGTTGAACCCTACGGACTAAGACTGGAGATGCCATTAAAGTTCATGTGTGTGTAAAGGCAGGCGTCTCAACGTTGTCTCTATATACAGTGTCATGGATATGTAGTATGTCTGGCAGCTTACCTTCTCTCCATGTGTTCATTAGAGGCCAGTCTCTCACCTGGCTGGCTTTATCATCTCTCCTCCCTGCATGGCCCCACCCCAGGCCATCCCAGGAACTCTATATTAACCAGTGCGCTGCAGGTCTGCTTTGCTGTTCAACATTGTTTGTTAGCATTGTGTGTTTGGGTTCCTGTTTGCCGTGTGCTTACGTTATCTCTGTGTACCGACTTTGGCTTGTCTCCCACTTCTCCTGTTTGCCTGTGACCCTGACCCTTGGCCTGTCCCTTGGTTAATCCACGTCTGCTTGTTGCCACGACCTCGGCTTACCCTTCACTATCGCTTGTCCTGTGTGCTGCTTTCCCTCTCTCCCTACGGAGCGTGACCAAGGGGACTCCAGGGGTCGCGACCTGGATCCAGCTGCAGCGAAGGCCATCCTCACCACTAGAGGCTCAGATGAACACCAAGCTGGGTCCTAGACTCCGCGCCCTGGGGAATCTTGGGCTAAAGCTGCCTGTAGGATCCCTGTTGGTGCCCCAGCAAACCTCTCCTCCATATCCGCTCTGTGGTCCGTCCGCAGCAGTCGACTATAAGGCTACCCTGTGCTGCACCCCTGACCCCAACGGGGTGCACTTGTCACCTGGCCACAGGTGACCTGACATACAGGGATTGATATTGCTCAGATGAGCAAATCACCTGATTGATTTTACACATATATAGACGGAGGACATACATATTCGCCCCCCTGAGTTTGTGCCCATGGGCCTTGTATGTGCTACTCTTTAGTCCAATAAGCATAATATTTTTTTCCACTACCAGCCACTGTCCCCTGCCCCGAACAGCCTTTCGGCTACAGGTACCCTTCTTCATCTCTTGTCCATACTGGTGCTGTCTGGTCAGAAAGTAGAGCATCATGTTTTAAGACAGTGGTCTCCAAACTGGGGCCAGATGCGGCCCTTTGCTTGCTTTTATCCGGCCCTTGGGGCACTATTTAATCCACTGATACCAACAATGGGACATAGTTTCTCCTACTGACACCAACAAAGGGGCCCAATGACACCAACAAAGGGGCCCAATGACACCAAGGATGGGACACAATTCCTCACAATGACACCAACGATGGGACACAATTCCTCACAATGACACCAAGGATGGGGGACGATTCCTCACAATGACACCAACAACGGGGCACAGTTTTTCTCAATGACACCAAGCGTGTCACGATCCTACGGGGTAAAATGACCGCACCAGCCAAGCAGACTCTGGCTGGAAAAAGCGCCCAGAGGCGATTCAGTTCGCATGAGTTGCGCTCTACAAGTCATTCATTCATTCATTCATTCAATGGGACCCAATGACGGGGCACAATTACTCACACTGAAGCAATAGGGCATTCATTTTTCCCACTGATGTCGGGACCTTTTCGACTCCTCCGGACCACTGTCCGGCCCTTGTAAACTCTGAAGGACAGTAAACTGGCCCTTTGCTTAGAAAGTTTGGGGACCCCTGTTTTAAGACTTGGGAAAACCAATTACTGGTAGGCCTATTTGCCTTAAGGCAACGGGGAGGCCTGCTTTAGGCAGAAGAAACACAAGCTAGCTATAGTTCCTAACCCAGGCATCAGGCTTTGCGTTACATTATCACAAGCTCACAAAGTTGGATGGTTTTTCCGACGGAATTCCGCTCAAGCTTGGCTTGCATACACACGGTCACACAAAATTTCACTGAAATTTCGAGCGTTAAGAACGCGGTGACGTACAACACTACGATGAGGCGAGAAAAAGAAGTTTATACTTTTTTTGAGCTTTTGAGCATGTGTCGAATTGTTTCCGAGCATGTATTCTTTTTTTTTGCACGTCGGAAAAGCATAGAGACGATCAGATTTCCCGATAGGAATTTTTTCCATCGGGAAAATTGAGAACCAGCTCTCAATCTTTTGCTGGCAGGAATTCCGACCGTAAAAGTCCGATGGAGCCGATGGGGCAAAAAAGCTCCCATCGAACTTTTTCTGTCAGGAATTCCGCTCGTGTTTGTACAGGGCATAAACAGTAGCAGGTATTTCCACTGAACAAGTTTATTGATACGCCGGCGTAATTTAAAAATTCCTGCGTCGTATCTTGGTTTTGAATGCTCAAAACAAGATACGACGGCATCTGGGTTAGATCCGACAGGCGTACGTCTTCGTACGCCGTCGGATCTTAGATGCAATTTTTCAGCGTCCGCTAGGTGGCGTTCCCGTCGTAATCCGCATCGAGTATGCAAATGAGCTATTTCCGACGATCCACGAACGTACGACCGGCCATCGCATTTTTTTTACGTCGTTTCCGTTCGGCTTTTTCCGGCATATAGTTAAAGCTTCTATATGGTGGCGTACTCAATGTTAAGTATTGCCGTCGTTCCCACGTATAATTTTGAAAATTTTACGTCGTTTGCGTAAGTCGTCCGTGAATGGGGCTGGACGCCATTTACGTTCACGACGAAAACAATGACGTCCTTGCGACGTCATTTGGAGCAATGCACCCTGGGAGTTTTTACGGGTGGCGCATGCGCAGTTCGTTCGGCGCGGGGACACGCTTCATTTAAATGAAACACGCCCCCTACCCTGCCGAATTTGAATTCTGCGCCCTTACGCCGCGAGAGATACGCTACGCCGCCGTAACTTATGGCGCGGATTCGTTGAGGATTCAAACCAACTAAAAGTAAGTTACAGCGGCGTAGCGTATCTTACATATACACTGTGTCCTGCACCGATGTATGTGGATCTGCCCCATTATTTATAGAAAAACCTGCTGAACCAAGCTTAAAGCGGGAGTTCTCCCATAAATGTTTTTTTTAACTTCGATTCCCTTAGATTGATGCTCGTTTTGTCTAGGGGAATCGGCTAGTTGTTTTAAAACCCGAGCAGTACTTACCGTTTTAGAGGGCGATCTTCTCCGCCACTTCCGGGTATGGGTCTTCGGGAGCGGGCGTTCCTTCTTGATTGACAGTCTTCCGACAGGCTTCCGACGGTCGCATCCATCGCGTCACGAGTAGCCGAAAGAAGCCGAACGTTGGTACGGCTCTATACTGCGCCTGCGCACCGACGTTCGGCTACTTTCGGAAAATCGTGACGCGATGGATGCGACCGTCGGAAGCCTGTCGGAAGACTGTCAATCAAGAAGGAACGCCCAGTCCCGCAGCCCATACCCGGAAGTGGCGGAGAAGATCGCTCTCTAAAAAGGTAAGTACAGGTTTGAGTTTAAAACAACTAGCCAATTCCCCTAGACACAACGAGCATCACTCTAAGGCCGGGTACACACGGACAAACATGTATGGTGAAAGCGGTCCGTCGGACCGTTTTCACCATACATGTCTGCCAGAGGGCTTCTGTACGATGGTTGTACACACCATCGTACAGAAGTCCGCGCGTAAACAATACGCGGGGCGTGTCCGCGGTGTCGCCGCGTCGATGACGCGGTGTCGCCGCGACAATGACGCGGCGACGTGCGCGGCCCGCCTTTAAAATGCTTCCACGCATGCGTCGAAGTCATTCGACGCATGCGAGGGACGGCGGGCGCCTGGACATGTACGGTAGGTCTGTACTGACGACCGTACATGTCCGAGCGGGCTGAATTCCAGCGGGCTGTTTTAAAACAAGTCCAGGAATATTTGTCTGCTGGGAAAAGGCCCGGCGGGCAAATGTTTGCTGGAATTCGGCCCGCTCGCGCCCACACACGACCAAACATGTCTGCTGAAACTGGCCTGCGGGCCAGTTTCAGCAGACATGTTTGCTCGTGAGTATGGGGCCTAAGGGTAAGAACAGCATTTTAGCGGTGAACCTCCACTTTAACTGCTTCTGATTGTTTATGCTGAAAATGCAGCTCAATGGTCTGAATGGGAACAAAGAATGCATTAAACTATACCAACCAAAGGAAATTATAACGAGATGCCTATAAAATGAATTACAAACATTTAAACATGTATATCGCATACAATTTTTTTATTTAATAATGCATGTGAAATGAAAGAGAAAGTAACTTTACTATAGCCTGTTTTACAGAATTTCACTTTTTTCTTTTTTTCAGGTCGGTTGAGGAACCAAACTTTTGGTCACAATGGTCTTCATCATCCCAACTGAATTTCCCTGGTAATGGTCGCGTTGGTCTTCATTGTCAATTGTGTCACCCTGGTGACAAGTTGTTATGGGTTTTCTGAGTGCCTGAAAGTCTTTACTGGAGGATTCACTCTGGACACCAGCCATATCGGTGTTCTGCATTTCTTGATTGTTTTGGATATTCTTCAGCATTGATCCAACCTCTGGGGGCAACAGAAGAGAAGTCGTTTTAGGGTTCTGGAAGTAAACGACTTTAAGCTCAATACAAGAGAGAAACTTTACCTTACTACAAAATCAGACCTAACTAAATCCCAGATGGAACACATGGAAGGGAAGCAGTATCTGTCTTCGGAATGCATCTTGGCTTTTGCAATTCAACCAAACCTTGGACCCGAAGGAGTTCACACTAAAGTGAAGAGGTATTTTTGTGCCAAATGTGGCAAAGCTTTCTCCGTAAAGTCTAAACTTATAACACACGAGAGGGTCCATACAGGAGAGAAGCCGTTTCAGTGTGACAAATGTGGCAAAGCTTTTGCAACAAAGGCAAATCTTATCACACACGAGAGGGGTCATACAGGGGAGAAGCCATTTCAGTGTCCTGAATGTGGCAAAGCTTTTACATCAAATGCGCAGCTTACCAGTCATAAGATTGTCCACACTGGAGCCAAACCATTTCAGTGTTCAGAATGTGACAAAGCTTTTTTAAGGAAGTCAGATCTTCGCAGACATCAGACGCTTCACACAAACTCGTTTCAGTGTTCTGAATGTGACACGGCTTTCAAAACAAGGTCACGACTTATCAGACACCAGAGGTTTCACACTGGAGAGAAGCCATATCCATGCACAAAATGTGATAAAGCTTTTACACAAATGGCACGTCTCATTACACACCAAATGATTCACACTGGTGAGAACCTCCATCAGTGTCCTGACTGCGGCAAAGCTTTTGCATGGAAGTCTGCTCTTATTGCGCACCGGAAGGCTCACCATCTAAAAAAGCCTTATTATTGTTCGGAATGTGACAAAGCTTTTACAGCAAAGTCACTGTTCATCCTACACCAAAGGGTTCATACTAGAGAAAAGCCGTATAAGTGTTCTGAGTGCAAAAAAGCTTTTTCATGGAAATCAAATCTCACCACACACCAAAGACTTCACACTGGAGAGACACCCTTTCGGTGCTCTGAATGTAACAAACTTTTTAGAGAGAAGTCAAACCTTATTATGCACCAGAGGGTCCACACTGGAGAGAAGCCATATCAGTGTTCTGAATGTAACAAAGCTTTTAGGGTGAAATCTATGCTTCTCAGGCACGAGAGGGTCCACACTGGAGTGAAGCCATTTTGCTGTTCGAAATGTGGCAAAGCTTTTACATTGAAGGGAAACCTTATCATGCACGAGAGGATTCACACTGGAGAGAAGCCGTACAAGTGTTCTGAATGTGACAGAGCTTTTACAGGAAAGTCAGAGCTTATCGTACATGAGAGGACCCACACTGGAGAGAAGCCGTATCGCTGTAGCGAATGTGACAAAGCTTTTAAAATTAAGTCTGATCTCGTCAATCACAAGAGGGTGCACACTGGAGAGAGGCCATATCAATGTTCTGAATGTGACAAAGCATTTGCAAGGAGGTCAAACCTTGTCAAACACCAGATGATTCACAAGAGAGAGAAACCATTTCAGTGTTCTGAATGTGGTAAAGCTTTTATAGTAATGTCAGGTCTTCTCAGGCATGAGAAGGTTCATGCCGGAGGAAAACCATATATAGAGAAGCCTTTTCATTGTTCTGAATGTGATAAAGCTTTTGCCCAGAAGACCCATCTTATCAGACATGAGAAGCTTCATACGGGAGAGAAGCCATTTCAATGTTCTAAATGTGAAAAAACTTTTATACAGAAGACACATCTTACCAGACACCTGAAGGTTCACACTGGAAATAAATTGTCTTCTGAATTGGACAAAGCTTCTCCGGCACCAGAGGGTTCACCCTCTTCATCTTCAGCTGCTACCCCTTTGATAACCCCTTCTCCTAGAGATTCCTCTCTGCAGCAATGAAAATGTTAGGGTTTCCCAGCAGTTTAACTCCCCATGTCATCCAACAATTTAGTGGAATAAGGTGCAATGATACCTTGAAAAGCAAACTTGCTACAATTCATGAGCAAGCAGGAATGTAATAGATGATGCAATTTAGTTTAGTGCTTTTGTCCATCAAGCACACACCTAGAGAGCCATGGAATACTTTACCCTTTGAGATACTTTTTGAACAAGCACCAATGACTGAACTGTGTTTTCCTTAATGATTTTCCTCTTTTTTTTTGCTGCGTATGATGCTTTAATTGAACATGTTATTCGTTTGCATCAAGAATTAAATGATCTGGGTTCCTAAGTGTTTTCTTTATTTCCAGATCCCCAGCTAATACATGAATAACTCTTATCTCTCTTGGTAGTAGTCAAGCGGCATTTTGCCAAGCCTCTGCAGCCAAGCTTAAGCTACCTACTAAAGCTGTCCATACACTGATCAAAATTTGGGACTGAATACATTTTTGATCAATGTGTGGGCATCTTCCCTTGAGAGAAGTTGATCTTTGAAGTCTGAAGGGACACATTAGAGTGGTGTATTCTGACAGCAGTGGGTTCTGCTGTCAATACACAAAGTCCCAGTGTGGAAGATTCCTTCATTCTCCTTATTGTGTGGTTGAAGGAGTGTGTGTCTTCTTCATTCAGCCAGAAAAAAAATAAAACTAACCATGTATGGCAAGCTGAAGATTATCTGGCCATGTCTCCCATTGCAAATAGGTTCCCCACTCCTCTATCACAACAGCACTTCAGGTATGTCTGTGACTGGGACCCAGACGAGGAGGGGGCACTGTCTGGTGAAAAAGCTGCTTCCTATGTATCGCTTATCTGGTGAAGGCTGGGACATTGTGTAGGCCTCTCTTGCACCTTCTGCCCAACATTTACTGAAGATGGGGAGAGAGAGAGAGAGACTTGTAAAGCACAAACACATGCGAACTGAATCGCCTCTGGGCGCTGTATCCATTTCATGGGTAAGGAACCCCTTGACCTCAGAAGAGATGGGTTTTAATCTTTCTCCTGAAGGCCAAGTGGTCCGACTCCAGTCGGATGGTGGTTGGTAGTGCATTCCACAGGCGAGGTCCCTGGACTGCAAATCTTCGATCTCCTTTGGACTTGTATCTGGCTTTGGGTATCTGGAGGAGGTTTTGATTGGTGGATCGCAGAATGCGATTGGGGTTATGGGCTTTTATTTTTTCGCATAGATTTTGGGGGGCGTTGCCTTGAATACACTTATGTATTAGGCAGAGTGCCTTGAAAGTGATTCTGTCTTTTACTGGCAACCAATGAAGGGATCTCAGTGAAGGTGAGATTGATTCCCATGGTTTTTTCCCAGTCACTAGTCGAGCGGCCGTATTTTGGAGAGTGTGAAGGCATGAGCTGGCTGGTGATGTCCATTTGTAGGCAGGTTGCCTACAAGTTGGGCTCTGCTTTAACCTAGTTAAGAGAAGGGTTTAACTTTTCTAGCCTCCTTTCTCAGGTTTGTTAGGTCCTGCCTTCCTACCCAAATGGGCTATAAAAAGGGGGAAGGTTGGGGCCAGGGAGGTCTGGGATCCTGAAGAGGAAAAATAAAAAAAAAGGGGCACACCAGCCTTGTGCATTATCCTTTGGATATATTTTATTTAAAAATAAAGTAAAAGACTACTCACAAACGTATGGGAGAAGACTCGCGATACAAATAATCTCCAGATAACAGCAATTGGTCTAATGACATCAGACTCCAGATGATAACAGAGGAGTAGGGATGAGCTCCGCGTTCGATTCGAACGTATGTTCGAATCGAACATCGGTCGTTCGATCGTTCGTCGAAAATCGAACAAAACGGGTCGTTCGCGCCAAATTCGAATGACACAAAACGTCCCATAATTCACTGGGGCGTTGAGCGCTGATGATTGGCCAAGCATGCTGTATGTCCCGCATGCTTGGCCAATCACGGCGCTCAAAAAACGAAGAGCCATAATTGGCCAAAGCCAGGGTGGCTTTGGCCAATTATGGCTCAGGGGGATTAGTACACGCCCCCCACTATAAAAGGCAGCCTGCACGGCTGCCTAGTGTAGTGTGTTGGCGGTTCTAGAGAAGATCAGTCAGTCAGACAGAGAGAGATAGAGACACAGTGTCTTAACCAGATACATAGATAGATAGATAGATAGATACAGTAGTTTTGGAGGTTGTTCCACCACCACGCCTCCAAAACACTACAACTGCTTGTGACACACCTCTCTCCTCCACCCCCTCCTCTTCTTCTTCCTCTGTGGCCTCTTCCTGTGGTGATGTTGGCTCAGAACCAGCCGTGCTCCCTAGGCGTACGACGGGCTACGCAGGAATGCAGGCCAAGAGATGCCATGCGGTCCTAGAGCTGGTGTGCTTGGGAGGCAGGAGCCACACTGGGGAAGAGGTTCTTTCAGCTCTGCAGGGGCAGGCTCAGAGGTGGTTGACGCCACGCCAGCTGAAGCCTGGAATGGTGGTCAGCGATAATGGCACCAACCTCCTCTCTGCCCTGCGACGTGGAAAACTCACCCATGTGCCCTGTTTTGCGCATGTTCTCAATTTGGTGGTGCAGCGGTTCTTGGGCAGGTACCCTGGCTTACAGGATGTCCTGAGGCAGGCCAGGAAAGTCTGTGTGCATTTCCGAAGGTCATACAATGCCACTGCTCGGCTGACAGACCTCCAAAGGGAATACAACCTGCCCAAGAACCGCCTAATCTGTGACATGCCCACCAGATGGAACTCTACGTTGGCCATGCTGCAGCGGCTGCACACGCAGCAGAGGGCCATCAATGAGTACCTGTGCCAATATGGCAGCAGAACTGGCTCAGGGGAGCTTGGGTTTTTTTCACCACGCCAGTGGGCCTTGATCAGGGATGCATGCACTGTCCTGTCACCATTTGAGGAGGCCACGAGGATGGTGAGCAGTGACAGTGCATGCATCAGTGAGACTGTCCCGCTTATTCACATGTTGGAGCACACCCTACGTGGAATAATGGACAGGGCCCTTGAGGCAGAACAGAGGGAGGAAGAGGAGGACTTCCTTACCTCTCAAGGCCCCCTTTATCCAGACACTGTTCCTGCTTGCCCACCTGGAACACAGGAAGAGGAGGAAGAGGAGGAGGAGGAGGATTGTATCAGCAGCATGGAGGTGGAGCCTAGCACTCAGCATCAACAGCAGCAGTCTTCAAGGGATCATTTACAGTCCCAAGGAACACGTGGACTTTTACGTGGCTGGGATGAGGTGGCTGAGGATCCTGTCGTCCTCAGTGACCCAGAGGACTGTGCCCCGAATGCCTCTGCAAACCTACGCTGCATGGCCTCCCTGATCCTGCAAAGCCTGCGTAAGGATCCTTGTGTACGTGCTATCAAGGAGACGGATCATTACTGGCTGGCAACTCTCCTTGATCCACGTTACAAGAGTAAGGTAACGGATCTTATGTTGCCATCGCAGAGGGAGCAGAAGATGAAACTACTGCGGGAGGCCTTGCAGAAGGGTCTGTGCAATGCGTTCCCAGAACCGGGGGGATTACCAAAACCTGGCCCTGGACAACGTCTTGCTGAGGCTTCGGTGAGTCAGAGAAGGAGCGGTGGAGAAGGTGGCCGTCTGACCGATGCGTTCAGACAATTTTTTAGTCCGCAGCCCCAAGGTCTGACCGGTTCCAGCAACCATCGCCAGCGTCTGGTTTACATGGTCCGGGAATACCTAGCGGCAAGATCCGACTTGGACACCTTCCCCACGAAAAATCCTCTGGCTTACTGGGTCTTGAGGATGGATCACTGGCCAGAGCTTGCACAGTACGCAATTGAGCTACTGGCTTGCCCTGCATCCAGTGTTCTTTCAGAACGCACATTCAGTGCTGCTGGAGGCTTTGTGACCGATCACAGGGTACGCCTCTCCACCGACTCTGTTGATCGACTGACCTTCATCAAAATGAATCAGGCTTGGATCAACACCGGCTACCAAGCACCTGATGCTGATGTTACTGAATAAGAATTTTGTGTTGAAATATCAGATCCCTTTGAGACTGCTGATGCTGAGTGACTGTCCTGTTGTGCTGCTGATGGAATATCCTTCTCCTCCTCACTTTTCATGCTGTTAGCTAGTAAGAAATTTTGTTTTTCTGTGCTCCGCCACCAGTGCCTAAGGCCTAATTTTTCTGCCCCTGTTTAACAGGGGCGCCTAATAACAATTTTTGATGCAATACTTTGCACGTGGCCTAAGGCACAATTTTTGTGCCCCTGTGTAACAGGGGCGCCTAATAACAATTTTTGATGCAATACTTTGCATGTGGCCTAAGGCACAATTTTTGTGCCCCTGTGTTGTTAACAATTTTTGATGCAATACTTTGCACATGGCTCCTTGTTGCGCTACAATTACAGATATTGGGAGGGGTTGCAGTGTTATGTTGCGCCTACGGACACATTTTTATGCCCCTGTGTAACAGGGGCGCCTAATAACAATTTTTGATGCAATACTTTGCACGTGGCTCCTTGTTGCGCTCCAATTACAGATATTGGGAGGGGTTGCAGTGTTATGTTGCGCCTACGGACACATTTTTATGCCCCTGTGTAACAAGGGCGCCTAATAACAATTTTTGATGCAATACTTTGCACGTGGCTCTTTGTTGCGCTACAATTACAGTATGTTTGAGGGGTGCCCTTTTTTCTACAATTTTGCTTTCCCAAAAAGATAATGCCACCCCCCCACCACCCCTAAAATAATCGAGATATTGTTCCCACACAGCACGTGCGCAACCAGTTTTAAATTACTTTGTTCTTATAATAATTTAATGTTGTGCAGGGACATTTCTAAACACGTGCCACTACTATAGACACACAGCAGGTGTGATATTTGAAGGAATTTTTCATTTTTTTTTTTTTTTCACTTTAAACATCATTAAAATCGCTGCTCCGCAAAAACGTCAGTTTTTAAAATATTTTTTTCGATTGATACATGTTCCCTGGGGCAAGACCCGGGTTCTGAAAGACGTTTACCAACATTAAATTGAATATTGGTCTTTAAAATGATCGTTTTTTAATTCGAACGTTCGAGTCCCATAGACTTCAATGGGGTTCTAAATGTTCGCGCGAACCCGCGGTCTGTTCGAACGTTCTGATGCGAACCGAACCCGGGTATGTTCGGCTCATCCCTACAGAGGAGGTTTCAGGGGCCTCTGCCGGCTGACGTGTTTTGAGACCTTCTTCTTCAGAGTCCAGCCTGTGCTGATGATCTGGTGTGTGCCTGCTGCCATGGACTGGGTTCCCTAAATGAATCTACCTTGGAAAACTTGACTGCCAGACCACTACCATTCTATGGGGAATGCCATATACGGACTCATGCCTGTGACAAGGCATGGGCGAACCGAATTGGCATATCCAACATTTCCCTTTCGCTTTGAAGTATGAGCATCTGTACGATGAGCATAGGATCACCCTGGTTTCCTGATGCTGGAACTCCAGTTTAATTTACACTATGCTTGCTTACACCTATCACTCCGGCACGGTTGGCTAATTAAGTTCCATCTGTTGTTTGGAACCAGTGGTGGCTCGTGATTTATTTCTTTTTTAATTGGGGGGCGGTAAACAACCATACCCCCGGTCAATCAGCACTTACCCCATCTAGGTCACGGGCGGGCACCGCTCCTACGGGCGGCGAGCGGCCGCGGCTGCTTCCATTTTGTCTCCTCCCCCTCTGATTCACGACGGCTTCCACCGTGCACCTCCTCCTTCCTCCCCCTGCTAGGCATCAAATAGGATCGCCTGTCCTTTCAGCCAGGCGTAGGACTTTTGTCCGAAGGGCGTTGGCCATGAACTTGTCTTGCATAGAAACAGCAAAAATTGTTGGCCAACAAACATGAAACTACGTGTTTTTTTCAGCTCTTTAGCGCCGCCCCTTTGGGCAACGTCTGCTAATGTTGTGTTAAGCCTCATACACACGATCGGACTTCCAACGGACTTTTCCGTGGATTTTGCTCTGAAGAGCATTGTCCGTGAACTTGGTATGCATACACACGGCAGGATTTTTTCAGCCAACTTTCTCCAAATCACATGTTTTTTCTGCTCTTTACCGCCACCATTTCGGAAACTTCTGCTATTGTTGTCTGATGTTTAGCATTGGTTCTGAGCATGTGTGTTTGTACTTTGGACTGATGTACACATGATCAGATTTGCTCCGTCAGACAT
Organism: Rana temporaria; assembly: GCF_905171775.1. Classification (NCBI taxonomy): domain Eukaryota; kingdom Metazoa; phylum Chordata; class Amphibia; order Anura; family Ranidae; genus Rana; species Rana temporaria. The sequence goes on from NC_053490.1 coordinate 12,940,453, forward strand.
TTGTTGCCGGAAAGTTTGTCTGTTTTCACATTGAACATTTGTCCGATGAAAAAGCAAAAAAGTTTGTCCAATGGATCGTACACGCGGTCAGATTGTCTGCAAAAACAGGTCCGTCGGAGGTTTGTTGTCAAAAAGTCAGATCGTGTGTATGGGCCTTTATGGTGAGCATTGCTTCCGAGCATGCGTGTTTGTACTTTGGAAAATCTGACACAGTGGCGTAGGGTGGGTTGTTAGCTCCTGGGGCAAGGCAAGTAATTTGCGCCCCCCTGACCCATGGACTTGCCTATTTTCAGCTAGCTCCAGTCTGGTCACACGATCCACTGTGTGGGACAGCGGTGGCTGTAGGGAAGAGGAGATGCTTGATAATGACTGGTGAAGTCTGGAGTGGTGACATCATGCATATGTTCCTATGTCCTATCTGTTGTTGGCGCTCCCTCCTCTCCACACTCGTGACAGCGCCCCTCCAAATTTTGCGCCCGGGGCGGTGGTCCCCCTTGCACCCCCCACGCTACACCACTGATCTGACAACACACATTTGTTGGCGGACAATTTTAACTACTTAAGGACCGGACCAATATGCTGCTAAATGACCCAAGGGGTTTTTACAATTCGGCACTGCGTCGCTTTAACAGACAATTGCGCGGTCGTGCGACGTGGCTCCCAAACAAAATTGGCGTCCTTTTTTCCCCACAAATAGAGCTTTCTTTTGGTGGTATTTGATCACCTCTGCGGTTTTTATTTTTTGCGCTATAAACAAAAATAGAGCGACAATTTTGAAAAAAATGCAATATTTTTTACTTTTTGCTATAATAAATATCCCCCAAAAACATATATAAACATTTTTTTTTCCTCAGTTTAGGCCGATACGTATTCTTCTACGTATTTTTGGTAAAAAAAAAACGCAATAAGCATTTATCGATTGGTTTGCGCAAAATTTATAGCGTTTACAAAATAGTAGTTTTATTATTTTTTTTTTTTTTTTACTACTAATGGCGGCGATCAGCGATTTTTTTTCGTGACTGCGACATTATGGCGGACACTTCGGACAATTTTGACACGTTTTTGGGACCATTGTCATTTTCACAGAAAAAATGCATTTAAATTGCATTGTTTGTTGTGAAAATGACAGTTGCAGTTTGGGAGTTAACCACAGGGGGCGCTGTAGGAGTTAGGGTTCACCTAGTGTGTGTTTACAACTGTAGGGGGGTGTGGCTGTAGGTCTGACGTCATCGATCGAGTCTCCCCTACAAAAGGGATCACACGATCGATGCAGCCACCACAGTGAAGCACGGGGAAGCCGTGTTTACATACGGCTCTGCCCGTTCTTCAGCTCCGGGGAGCGATCGCGAGGGGGCGGCTAGAAGCGAATAGCCGCGCCCTCATCCCAGAGCGCTCGGACAGCCAAGGGAACCGCCGCATGTACCGGGGGGGGGTGGTCACGATCGGACCCCCGACCCACGTCTAGGCAGGGACGTACAGGTACGCCAATGTGCCTGTCCGTGCCATTCTGCCGACGTAAATGTACATGCGGCGGTCCGGAAGTGGTTAAAGCCTGCCATCCCACATCTGTCTGGAACAAATCCGACAACAATTGTCCGATGGAGCATATAAACGGTCGGATTTTCCGACAACAGCCTGTCGTCACACAATTCCCGTCGGATAATCCGATCGTGTGTACAAGGCTTTAAGGCCCATACACACACGATAGGATTTTTTGACAACAAACGTCCGACGGACCTGTTTTAGCGGACAATCCGACCGTGTGTACGCTCCATTGGACAAACTTTTTTCGCTTTTTCATCGGACAAATGTTCGATGTGAGAACGAACAAACTTTCCGGGAACAAATGTCCGATGGAGCAAAATCCTATTGTGTGTACACAAGTCCATCGGACTAAGGTCCAAAGTACAAACGCGCATGTTTAGAACCAAAGCTAAAGATCAGACAACAATAGCAGAAGTTGCCCACAGGGTGGCGGTAAAGAGCTGAAAAACCACGTGATTTGGAGAAAGTTGTCTGAACAAGTCCTGCCGTGTGTATGCAGAACAAGTTCACGGCCACGCCCCCTCGGAGCAAAATCAACGGAAAAGTCAGTTGGAAGTCCGATCGCGTGTATGAAGCTTTAGGGTTTCAGTTTGTATGCAATCAGGCAGCCCCTTCCATCAGGGCCGATCCTAGGCAGGGTGCACAGGGTGCTTTGCACCCAGGCGCCTGCAGAGGTGGGGGCACCAAAGTGGCAGAGTTTTCCCCTCCCTCCTTCTCTCCTTGTTTGTGTCCGTCCAGAACTAGTGTTCTGAGCATAGGTGTGTGTCCGTCCAGAACTGATGTGTCTCTGACCATCTCCTATACTATGTCTGCAGTCTCTGACCATCTCCTGTATTATGTCTGCAGTCTCTGACCATCTCCTGTACTATGTCTGCGGTCTCTGACCATCTCCTGTATTATGTCTGCAGTCTCTGACCATCTCCTGTACTATGTCTGCAGTCTCTGACCATCTCCTGTACTATGTCTGCAGTCTCTGACCATCTCCTGTATTAGGTCTGCAGTCTCTGATCATCTCCTGTATTATGTCTGCAGTCTCTGATCATCTCCTGTATTATGTCTGCAGTCTCTGATCATCTCCTGTATTATGTCTGCAATCTCTGACCGTCTCCTGTAGTATGGAATAAAGGGGGGGGGGGGGGTTCAAATTTGGGACTTTAAATGAGGTGGTTAGTAAACCACCTCCATCCCTGGTTGTATAATAAAAAAGAAAGAGAGAGCGGGACTTTAAATGAAGCATGTGCAGGGATCAGATTACAATGGATAGGGGGAAAATAATAAATCTGGAATAAGTTATTAATTTCAAGACTTTCAAATAATGCACCGTCCATGACTATATTGCATTATTAAAGAAATTTGGTAAACATATATATATATATACTTAACAGAAAAAGCTGGGGTATTTAATATAGAAAAAAAGGGGGGGGGGGGTTTTGGGGCTATAAATTAGATGACAAACTCAAATACAGGTGAAGCAATAAACATTTCTAACCAGGTTCCTCCTTACCATCCAATCAGCAAGCCAAGTTCAACGGTCTAACTATACATATTAAAAGCAGAGGATTAGTCGCACACATTTGAAAATATATGTTTTAAGCTGCAGAGCCATCGCCAAGGCTCCCTGCGATTCTGCAGTCCTAACTACACATTTTTTAAGTCTCCTCAATGGAGGCATGTACAAACTGATGGGTGGATGAAGGACAGGTGATTGGGGGGTGTGTCCCCACCTGCACCTATGCCTGGTAAGAAATGAAAAAACAAAACCACAAAAAGAAACTGCAGCAATAGATAAAATCAATGCATCAGTTTGTACATGCCTCCATTGAGGAGACTTAAAAAGTGTGTAGTTAGGACTGCAGAATCGCAGGGAGCCTTGGCGATGGCTCTGCAGCTTAAAACATATATTTGCAAATGTGTGCGACTAATCCTCTGCTTTTAATATGTATAGTTAGACCGTTGAACTTGGCTTGCTGATTGGATGGTAAGGAGGAACCTGGTTAGAAATGTTTATTGCTTCACCTGTATTTGAGTTTGTCATCTAATTTATAGCCCCAAAACCCCCCCCCCTTTTTTCTATATTAAATACCCCAGCTTTTTCTGTCAAGTATATATATATATATATATGTTTACCAAATTTCTTTAATAATGCAATATAGTCATGGACGGTGCATTATTTGAAAGTCTTGAAATTAATAACTTATTCCAGATTTATTATTTTCCCCCTATCCATTGTAATCTGATCCCTGCACATGCTTCATTTAAAGTCCCGCTCTCTCTTTCTTTTTTATCTCCTGTAGTATGTCTGCAGTCTCTGATCATCTCCTGTATCATGTCTGCAGTCTCTGATCATCTCCTGTATCATGTCTGCAGTCTCTGACCGTCTCCTGTATCATGTCTGTAGTATGTCTGGGGGTCTTTCTAACAGAAGCCCCCTCTGTGTCCATCACAGAGGCCCCCCCTCCAGGTCCCAATAATGTACTCTGCTTCTCTTCCTGTATTTTGTTTATTGTTAAGAGATCATGTAAGGATCCCAGGGTAATGAAGACTTTGTGGGGGAGCATCTCTGTGGTTGAGTCATTGCCATAGAAACATGTGTAAAGGGGAGGAGTTAGTAAAAATGATCACCCCCATGTGGGGGCGCCAGAAATATTTCTGCACCCAGGCGCCTGTGACCCTAGGATCGGCCCTGCCTTCCACTACATGGTTTTGGTAAATCTAAAGGAAATCAGACAACAAAAGTTGTATAGTGTGTATGGGGGGGTCTAACAGTCCTGAAATGTGAGGAGCGGGGAGGACAGACGCTGGATGCAGTAAATTGAGAAATGTGGGCAGTTTGTGGTCTCAGGACTGGGGGGGGGGGCAGAGATGAGGGGTACACGCCTTCAGTGGAGGCACGAGGAACACTTACACCTTCCTGTGTGTTCCTGGGACTCAGTCACTGTGGGACAATCGTGGTAAATTCAGGACATTTAGTCACACACGGTACAATCTGTACAATCTCTGTTCTGTGAGCCTTGTCCTTCCCTTGTGACATCAATAAAGCTAGGTGAACCAAAAATATAATAAAGTCCTGCCTCCCCCATAGGCACACACACACAAAGCACAAACCCAAGGAGGGCGCACATGTGTACACAGATTGTACTGAACGTATTGGGTACGGCGGCACACGCGGAGCGATGGAATCATTCCAGGACCGCTATTTATGGTTTTCGGTAAATGAAAGGGCTGTGAAGGTTTATGGCGCCTCCTGTGGACAATTATGAGGATCGCCATTCGGTGGTCGCTCACACGTCTAATGCCGCGTATACACGCGGTCGGAATTTCCAAGAACAATTGTTCGATGTGAGCTTGTCGTCGGAAAATCTGACCGTGTGTAGGCTCCATCGGACATTTGCTGTCGGACAACAAAAATTTGAGAGCTGGTTCTCACATTTTCCGACAACAAAAGTTGTCCACAATTCAACGCACAAAAATTCTACGCATGCTCGTAGACTTCATTTTTCTCGGCTCGTCGTACGGGTTGTACTTCACCGCGTTTTTGACGTTAGGCAATTTCCGACAACATTTGTGTGATCGTGTGTATGCAAGACAAGTTTGAGCCGACATTCCGTCGGAAAAGAAATCCACAGTTTTGTTGTCGGAGTGTCCGATCGTGTGTACGCGCGTCTGCACTTATTGGACGCAGTCTGATATGGTCGTGGAGCACAGCTGACATAATTTTTTTTGTTTGTTTTTTCATGTCGGTGGGGGGGATTGGTACTTTTTCTTGTAATAGAAATCCATGGAAAAAATAGTTCCAGCAGTGAAAGGGTTACATTTGAATCAGCTCTCCAGTAGGACAGGAAGTGGGCGGGGCTGATGTCACAGATTCCCCCCCCCTCCCCCAGCACAGGGAAAGGAAAAGCATGGATACTATAAAGGAGGAAGATCTCTATCAATGGAGACATTTCTTCTAAACAACGAGAAGTCATTGGGGGTTATTTACAAAAGGCAAATCCACTTTTCACTACAAGTGCGCTCGCTATAGATCTGAGGGGAAGATCTAAAAATGAGGGGAAACTCTGCTGATTTTATCATCCAATCATGTGCGAGCTAAAATGTTATGTTTTTTATTTTTCTTGCATGTCCCCCTCGGATCTCCAGCGACTGCACGTGCACTTGTAGTGCAAAGTGGATTTGCCTTTCGTAAATAACCCCCATTGTGTCATTACAGGAATCCCTGACCTACGAGAGAATGGAGGACACCCCCCCCCCTTTCCCTTTCTCTGAGTTACAAGAAAATGGAAGACACCCCGCCCTCCCCCTCTCTGGGCTACAAGAAAATGGAGGGCACCCCTCCCCCTCTCTGGGCTACAAGAAAATGGAGGGCACCCCTCCCCCTCTCTGGGCTACAAGAAAATGGAGAGAACCCCGCCCTCCCCCTCTCTGGGCTACAAGAAAATGGAGGGCACCCCCTCCCCTTCTATGAGCTACAAGAAAATGGAGGACAGTGGAAACCCCCACCATCCACCAGGAAAGCAAAGCATGGACACATTGAATATAACGGAGGAAGATCTTTATCAATGGACGCATTTCTTCTAAACAATAAGAAGTCATTACAGGAAGATCAGATCACTGAGCTACAAGAAAATGGAGGACACCCCTCCCTCTCTCTGAGCTACAAGAAAATGGAGGACACTCCTCCCTCTCTCTGAGCTACAAGAAAATGGAGGACACCCCTCTCTCTGAGCTACAAGAAAATGGAGGACACCTCTCTCCCCCTCTCTGAGCTACAAGAAAATGGAGGACACCCCTCCCCCTCTCTCTGAGCTAAAATAACATTCAGAACAACATCTCCTCCCCCTCTTCTTCCGTCCACACGTTCCTGCAGCCAGAGACAGACAGGAGACTGAAGAAAAACTTCTGGAGAGATCGGGGTAAGAATAGGGAGCTATGGAGGGGCAATGTGAGGTCACTATGGGGGAGGGGCGGTAAAGTAAGTGCACACATATGTACTGAACAAAAATCAGGTCATGGTGAACTTTGTTCACAGAATGTCCCGAGAGAAGAATTACAACATACAGATCACCTACCTCCCCTCCTCCTCCTCCCCTCCCCATACAGAGATCACCTACCTTCCCCATACAGAGATCACCTACCTCCCCTCCCCCATACAGAGATCACCTACCCCCCTCCTCCTCCCCCATACAGAGATCACCTACCCCCTCCTCCCCCATACAGAGATCACCTACCTCCCCCACACAGATCACCTACCTCCCCTCCTCCCCCACACAGAGATCACCTACCTCCCCCACACAGATCACCTACCTCCCCTCCTCCTTCCCCATACAGAGATCAACTACCTCCTCCTCCCCCACACAGAGATCACCTACCTCCCCTCCTCCCCCCGCACAGATCTCCTACCTCCCCTCCTCCTCCCCCACACGGATCACCTACCTACCTCCCCCATACAGAGATCACCTACCTCCCCTCCTCCTCCCCCACACACAGATCACCTACCTCTCCTCCCCCACACAGATCACCTCCCTCCCTTCCTTCCTCCCCCCCCCATACAGAGATCACCTACCTCCCCTCCTCCTCCCCCACACAGAGATCACCTATTTACCTTCCCTCCTTCTCCTTCACACAGATCACCTACCTCCCCTCCCTCCACACAGATCACCTACCTCCCCTCCTCCTCCTCCACACGGATCACCTACCCCCCCCCCCCCCAAACACAGATCACCTAACAACCTCCCCCTACACACAAATTACCTACCTCCTCCACACAAGAATCACCTATGCCCCCCTACACACAGATCACATACCTCCTCCCCAAACACAGATGACCCAACACCCCCCCCCCCCACACACCCAGATCACGTACCTCCCACCACACACATTCCCGTTTTACCACCATCCACTGATCACCTACCCCCCATGCACAGATCACCTCCCTCCCACTCACAGCCCACCTACCCCCCCCCCCCCACAGACAAATCACCTACAGTACTGTTCAAAACTCCCCAGTGTACTGTGCTCCATAAAGGTGCATGGACACACAGGACACCCTTTTATTGCTCCAACTTGGGAGACTTAAAATGATAGTTAGGACCACAGTACATCGGGGTTCCGTGATGTGGCCGCTGTGGTTTGCACATATATTTGCAATTGTGTACAAACTAAACCCCTTGGCCCAGATTCAAGAAGCAATTGCGTCTGCGTAACCATAGTTACGCAGCGCAATTGCTTACTTGCGCCGGCGTTTCGAATGCTCCTGATTCAGAGAGCTTGTTACGCCGACTGCAGCCTAAGATATGACTGGCATAAGGCTCTAATGCCGTCATATCTTAGACTGCATTCTTACGATGGCCGCTAGGGGGCGTTCCCGTAGTGGTCAGCGTATAGTATGCAAATTGCATACTAACGCCGATTCACAACCCTACGTGAGCCCTGCGTACGCAGTTTAAGTCGTTTGCGTACGTCGGTTTTTGCGTAAGGCTGCCACTGCTAATAGCAGGGGCAGCCAATGCTACGTATACCCGTCGTTCCCGCGTCGCAAAGTTAAAATTTTTACGTCGTTTGCGTAAGTGAATCGTGAATGGCGCTGGACGCCATTCACGTTCACTTTGAAGCAAATTACGTCCTTGCGACGTCATTTACCGCAATACACGGGACTGGGCGTTCCTATTTGATTGACAGGCTTCCGACGGTCGCATACATCGCGTCACGATTTTCCGAAAGTAGCCGAACGTCGGTGCGCAGGCGCCGTATAGAGCCGCACCGACGTTCGGCTACTCGTGACGCGATGTATGCGACCGTTGGAAGCCTGTCGGAAGCCTGTCAATCAAATAGGAACGCCCAGTCCCGAAGACCCATACCTGGAAGCGGCGGAGAAGATCTCTCTCTAAAACGGTAAGTACTGCTTCAATTTTAAAAAAAACACCCGATTCCCCTAGACAAAATGAGCCTCAATCTAATGTTAAAAATTGTTTTTCGGGTGAACTCCCGCTTTAAGTAAGTGGTGCCACATCCATGCTGAGATGTCAGTTAGTAATACAAGAGGAGACTGAAGGAGTGAGGTGAGGAGTAGACAGATTTGGGTGTCATCGGCATATAAGTGGTATTGGAGGCCGTGGGCGGTTATCAAGTGACCTAGGGAGAAGGTGTACATAGAGAAGGGATCCAAGAAAAAAAATTTTGGGGGACCCCCACAGAAAGGGGCAATGGAGGAGGAGGAGACAAGAGTTGTAGGTAACACTGAAGGAGCGCTGTAATAGATGGGCAGAGAACCAGGATAGAGCAGATTCTTGGAGGCCAAGTGAATGGAGTTTGAGAAGGAGGGGGTGGTCAACGGTATCAAAGGCTGCAGAGAGGTCAACTAGGAGTATGGAGTACTGACTGTTGGTTTTACCAGTTACTAAATCGTTAGTGAGCATACCTCCCAACTTTTCAACTTCAGAATGAGGGACAAATGAGCATACCCCCCAAATGAAGTTGTTGAGCGGGGGGGGAATTCCGTGGATCAGAGTTGTTGAGCGGGGGGGGTCCGCGGATCAAAGTTGTTGAGCGGCGGATATCAATACACTGCTCCTTCCCTTTTTGTGGGGAGCTAAACCGGCGCGGGTGTCCTTGGACACTCTGTTCTTACCAATTCGAGCGGGTGGTTTGGCGTTGCCAAATTTGCAGTGTTATTATCTTGCGGCTCAGCTGTCACATGTGCATTGGTGGGGTTTCCCGAAGTTAAACAATGCCTCAGTGGCTACTCAGGCAGCGCAGATGCATTCATATGAGGCTCTGATCAATGTTCTATATCGTAATGGCCCATACCCGGATCGGGGGGCGGGAATACTGAAATTGTCCCATAAAATATTTCATATGTGTAACGCCAGGATGGGGGGTACCAGCTTATCTGAATCTCCAAATGCCCCATTGTGGCACAACCCTCAACTGAAGGAAATATATAAAATTCCAGATGGTGATTGTTGGGCCACATACGGGATCAAATATGCACATCAGCTTTATAGGGATGGAAGATTTAGATCCTTTCTGGACCTACGGTCTGAATATAAAATGCCTGCCACTTTTCACTTCCGGTACCTGCAGCTGCGTCATGCAGCGCGGGCTCAGTATGGGGGGGGGGAGGTGTTACTTCTCCCTTCTTGCACAGAGAAAATGATTGCTGAAGAGGACCACACAAAGCTTGTTTCTAGATACTATTTTTCGTTGTTGACGACGTCCTCAGCCAGAATGGAGAGGGTGGCGTCGCAATGGAAGTCTGACGTTCCATCCATGTCAGATGAGGCCTGGGCTGCGGCCCTGGACTCACTGCTGCCATCAATGCTGTCAGCAAAAGACAAACTAATACAATTCAATTACTTGCACAGGATCTATTATACTCCGCAGCGTTTGCACAGGATGGGAAGGGCGGATACCCCGAACTGTCCCAGGTGTGGGGGGGCAGTAGGCGACTTCTTCCACATGGTGTGGCTATGCCCCCATGTGGCAGGATTCTGGAAGGCAATTCTTCGATTCATGGAGGAAGTCTTAGCCCTCCCGAATATATACTCCCCTGCCAGGTGCCTGCTGGGAGATCTGGACGAGGAGGAGCTGTCGGAGTCGAGAAGGGTGCTAGTTAGAATACTGTTCTGCTATGCAAAGAAGGCGATAGCCCTTAGATGGAGAGACCCGGTTCCTCCGTCACTGCAATGCTGGGTGGATCTGGTGAGCCGGGCGGTGCCAATGTACAAATTGACTTACATAGCCAGGGGTTGCCCTAAAAAATTTGATAAAATTTGGACTGCGTGGCTGAAATACACCTCCGGAAATGGGGAGGCGGGTTAAGTGAATATATGTTATGATCGTCTTTATGACTGGAAACTGTTTTTACCGACATATGCTTGTGACTCTATGGTTAAACATGGTTACTACGCACATTATCGGGAGTCATGTTTTACTGAACTGATATATTTTCTACTGTGTATTGCAAAAGCCATGTGATGTAATTTTTTTTTTCTGTCTCATTTTTTTGTTTGTGTTTATTTTTGTGAAATCTCAATAAAATTTACCCTTTAAAAAAAAAGTTGTTGAGCGGGGGCGAGGGACTTCCATGGATCTGAGTTGTTGAGCGGGGGGGGGCGTAGGTCAAAGTTGTTGAGAGGGGGGGGGTATTCCGTGGATCAGAGTTGTAGAGCGGGGGGGGGGGTCAAGGTTGTTGAGCGGAGGGTGGGGGTTTCGGAGATCAAAGTTTTTGAGAGCGGGGTGGGGGAATCGCAGGGCCGCGGGATTTACCGCGGATCGCGATAAATCAGACGTTCACGTTAGCAGTGCTATTGTCCAGCGATTTTGCGATTTTCCCGCGAAATCCGGGACGGTTGGGAGGTATGAGTGAGCTTTAGTAAGTCAGACTGTAAGGGGTCAAGAAGGTTATTTTCACTGAGGTAGGAGCTAAGACGGTTGTAGACTAGGGGCTAGATTCAGTAAGGGCAGCGTATCTTTGTGCGGGCGTAGCGTATGTTATTTACGCTACGCCTCCGCAACTTAGACGTGCAAGTGCATTATATACAAAGCACTTGCTCCGTAAGTTGCGGCGGCGTAGCGTAAATGGGCCGGCGTAAGCCCACCTAATTCAAATGTGGAAGGGGGGGGCATGTTTTATGTTAATGTATGATGACCTGACGTGATTGAGGTTTTTTATGAACGTTCATGTACATATCTCAATGTGCATTGCTCCCAAGTACGCCGCAACGACGTATTGGTTTCGACGTGAACGTAAATTACATCCAGCCCTATTCGCAAACGACTTACGCAAACGGCGTAAAAAATTCAAAAATCGAAGCGGGAACGACGTCCATACTTAACATTGCGTGCGCCTCATAGAAGCAGGAGCAACGTTACGCCGAAAAAGCAAACGACGTAAAAAAAATACCGCCGGGCGCACGTACGTTTGCGAATCGGCGTATCTAGGTCATTTGCATATTCTACGCCGAAAACGACGGAAGAGCCACCTAGCGGCCAGCGTAAATATGCACTCTAAGATACGACGGCGTAAGAGACTTGCGCCGCTCGTATCTTAGCCTAATTTAAGCGTATCTGGTTTCCAGAATACGCTTAAATTTACGACGGCGTAAATTCAGAGTTACGACGGCGTATCGACTGATACGCCGGAGTAACTCTTACTGAATCTAGCCCTAGGCGTTCTTGAAGTTTAGAGGTGAATGGGAGCAATGAGATGGGTCTTAATTAAGTTGTTCAGGTTGGTGGGGTCCAGTGAGGTCTTTTTAAGTATGGGCGTGATCTGTGCATGTTTTAGAGGGGAAGGGAAGGTGCCACTAGAGAGGGAGAGATTGAAGATGTGAGTGAGGAAACGTGGTATAGATAAAGAGGGTGACCATGGTAGTGGTGATGGAACAGGATCCAAGGGACAATTGGTTAGGTGGGAATCTAAGAAAAGTTTTGTAACCTCTTCAATAGTAGCCAATTCAAAAGAGAAGAGTGTTGAAAGTGCTGTTAGGCAAGGTATGTATTAGGATAAAATGCCTTCTGGGTGTAGCAGCCCCCCTGAATACTTACCTGAGCCCAGTCTCTGTCCAGTGATGTCCACTCGGCCACCTGGAAATCTCCTGCTGATTGGCTGAGACACAGCCGCGGCACCATTGGCTCCCGCGGCTGTCAATCAAAGTTTGTTAACCAATCTCGAGAGAGAGAGGAAGCAGGGCCGAATGACAGCTCCATGTCTGAGTAGACACAGGGAGCTGTATATCGGCTTGGGTGCCCCCATAGCAAGCTGCTTGCTGTGGAGGCACTCAACAGGAGGGACGTTAAAGACGTTAAGCCGGTTCAAGAGTCAGGACTAAAGACTGTACCTCACTGTTTGTTTTTGTTTGCTTAGTTAACCACTTCCTGTCCAAGGACATTTATAAATGCCAGTTGGAAGGGAAGGGTGATACCTCGGGCATCCCTGCAGCAATGATTGAGATCTCCTCTTTTAGGGCCGGCGATTCTGCGCATAATAAAATTAATCCGAGCAGCTAACGAGCCTCTGGATTACTTTTATAGGTGACTGAAGGGGGTCACACCCTCCTCCCTCCATCACTCTAACTGTGCTCTCACGTGCGATTGGAACGCTTTGCCCCCTGCTGGCTGATATCCAGAATGCAGGCCTGGTCTATCATTGGGGGGTTTCCCTTCAATCTGCAGGTGACCAGAAATGGCAGACCGGTCACTCTACGTACTAAACATGATCTCCCACACTTTCTATCTGCTTTTGAGCTGGATCCAATTGACTTTCCGGATTGGAGGGGACCGTCGGATTTCCCCACTGTTCAGCTCCCTCAACCTTGGCTGCCGGCTAAGTGCAGAAGTCGCAAAAGGGGTCGGCAATTCCCCGCGCCTGGTTCCTCCCCGGGACTGATGGATTATTATTATTATTCAGGATTTATATAGCGCCAACAGTTTACGTAGTGCTTTACAACATCAGGGAAGACATTTATAGTTACAATACAATTCAATACAGGAAGGATCAGAGGGCCCTGCTCGTTAGAGCTTACAATCTAAAAGGGAGGGTCAAGTGGAACAGAGGGTAGTAGATGTGGGGGGTGATCATATGGACAAAATTAAAATACAGTTGTTGGATGTGGGTAGGATAGGCTTCTCTGAAGAGGAGGGTTTTCAGGGATCCTCTAAAAGCTAATAGAGAAGGAGATAGTTTGGGGTAAGGAGTTCCATAGGCTTGGAGAGGCTCTGGAAAAGTCCTGTAGACGAGCATGGAAGGAGGTGATGAGAGAGCTAGAGAGCAGGAGGTCTTGAGAAGAACGAAGAGAACGATTAAGTTGGTATTTAGAGACTAGGTCAGTGATGTAGCTGGGGGGCAGAGTTGTGGATGGCTTTGTAGGTCGTAGTTAGTATTTTGAATTTAATTTGTTGGGCGAGCGGAAGCCAGTGGAGGGATTGACAGAGAGGAGCAGCAGAGACAGAGCGGTTGGTAAGGTGGATAAGTCTGGCAGCAGCATTCATGATGAATTGAAGGGGGGGTAGAGTATGCAGCGGTAAGCCAATGAGGAGGGAGTTGCAGTAATCAAGGCGAGAGATGACCAGGGAGTGATTTAAGAGCTTTGTGGTGTCATTGGTTAGAAAGGGGCGTATTTTGGAGATGTTGCGAAGGTTGAGGCGGCAAGATTTGGACAGTGATTGAACGTGAGGCTTAAAGGACAGTTCAGAGTCCAGGACTACTCCTAGGACCTTGACATGTGGGGATGGGCTGATAGTTGTGCCATCAATTCTGACAGAGAGATCAGGGGAAGAGGCACGTGGGGGAGGGAAAAGAAGTTCCGTTTTGGAAAGATTGAGTTTGAGGAAGTGGTGTGACATCCAAAGTTATATATCTGATGGTAAATTAGTGAGTTGAGGGGCAGAGAAATAGATTTGAGTGTCGTCAGCGTAGAGGTGGTATTGGAAGCCGTGGGAGGCTATCAGCTGACCCAGGGAGGAGGTGTAGATTGAAAATAGGAGGGGTCCAAGAACAGAACCTTGGGGGACCCCAACAGAGAATGGAAGAGGAGAGGAGGAAGTAGAGTTGTAAGTAACGCTGAAGGTGTGGTTGGATAAGTAGGTAGAGAACCAGCAAAGAATACAGTCACGGAGACCAAAGGTGTGGAGTTTTTTGAGGAGGAGTGGGTGGTCAACCGTATCAAAGATGGCAGAGAGGTCCGGGAGTAGGAGCACAGAATAGTGTCCCTTAGTTTTGGCCGTTAGTATATCGTTTGTTAGTTTTAGGAGAGCAGTTTCCGTGGAATGTTGAGGACGAAATCCAGACTAAAGGGGATCAAGAAGGTTATTATGAGCAAGGTGGATGCTCAAGGCGGTTGTAGACTAGACGTTCAAGGAGTTTGGATAAAAAGGGGAGCAAGGAGATGGGGCGTAGGTTGTCAAGATTGGATGGGTCCAGTGAGGGCTTTTTAAGTACGGGGCTGACTAGTGCATGTTTCAAAGAGTTAGGGAAGATGCCAGAAGAGAGGGAGAGATTGAAGATGTGGGTTAGAGAGTGAACGTAGCATTTGTGAGGGAACAGGATCCAGAGCGCAGGTGGTAAGATGAACGTTGGCAAGTAATTTAGCAACCTTGTCTGTAGCGGTGGGGTTGAACGAGGGAAGTAATGACTACCTGTGGGCATGAGGTGTATAGAATGGAGGGTATCTGAACAGTAGAGATCTCCTTGCGAATTGTATCAATCTTCTGTTTGAAGTGATTGGCAATCTTCTGGGCGTTGATTGAGTTAGTGGGTGGAGGCAATGGAGGATGGAGGAGAGAGTTGAAAGTAGAGAAGAGTTGACGGGGACGGGATGATACGTTTTTAATGAGGGTGATGAAATAGGTCTGCTTGGCAGCGAGGAGGCTGGAATTGTATATTTGGAGGGCAGATTTATACGGGACGAAGTCTTCCTGGGACTTAGTCTTGCGCCACTGGCACTCCAGAGCACGGCTGTGTTTTTTCAGACTTCTAGTATCATCAGTTTGCCAGGGTTGAAGGGGACGGGGCCTTATTCTGCGTGTAGTGAGGGGGGCCAGCCTGTCCAGGGATGCTAGAAGGGAAGTGTTGTAGACAGAAGTGGCTAGGTCAGTGCAGGACAGGGGTGCGATTTTGTCATAGAGGTGGTCAGTCACAGAGTACAGAAGAGAAGGGTTGATATGATGAAGGTTTCTACGAGTGACTATTAGGCATTTGGAGGGAGAGGAGACGGAGGAGAGGGAGAGAGTGAAATTAATAAGGTAGTGATCAGAGAGGGGGTAAGGATCGATGGAGAGGTTGCATGGAGTGTATAGGTGGGAAAACACAAGGTCAAGGGTATTGCCTTCAGAGTGAGTAGGAGCATGTATCCATTGCTTCAGGTCAAAAGAGGAGGTTAGACTGAGAAGTTGCAGAAGTGTTAGCATTAGTAGGGATGTTGAAGTCGCCAAGAATGATTGTGGGGATTTCAGAAGAGAGAAAGTAGGGTAGCCAGGCAGAGAAGTCATCAAGAAAGGAGGATACTGGACCAGGGGGCTTTCCTTAGAGAAACTGAAGAGAAGAGGCGAATGCAATGCGCCTCAAATGAGGAGAGTGACAGAGAGGGAGATGGGTGAAGTACCTGAAAGGTGCTATGTGGGGCTAAAAGGATTCCAACACCCCCTCCTTTGCGTCCACTGGGTCTGGGGGAGTGAGTCCAAAGAAGACCACCGTGGGATAGAGCAGCAAAAGACGCAGTGTCGGATTCGTGAAGCCAGGTTTCAGTAATGGCGAGTAGATTAAATGAATTAGCGATAAAGAGATCGTGGAGGGACCTGAGTTTGTTACAGACAGAGCGAGCGTTCAAAATGGCGCAGGAGAAAGGAAGTCTGGTCTTGGGAAGAAGAGAAATGGGAACTAGATTGTGTGCATTGCGGCTGCATCCAGAGGGCGTATGCATTGCGGCTTCATCCAACTGAGCACAGTTAGATGGAGGCCCAGGGTTTGGGGAGATATCACCAGAGGATAGGAGAAGCAGGAGGGTGAGGGAAGTAATGTGGGAATGCGATTTATATGAGTGGACCTGCCCCAGTGATTTGGAGCATTGGGCGTTTGACTTTAGAATTAGCATGAGTTGATGAGTGCAGTAATAAGGAGAGGACATAAGTAAGGGCGATATATATATAGGGTGTGGGGTAGACCAGAGGGGTGAATGAAAGACAGTTTGAGGATAGAAGACACAACTGTCAGATGGAGTGGTAGAGAGTGCATTTTCGAAAGGGGAGGAAACCGAAACGTTAAAAAAAAAAAGAAAATTGTATACCAGTATTATGAACAGCAAAATAATTATTTTATTGCTTTGTGCATTCGCTGAAGTGCAGAGTCCGAAGTGCTTCCACTTATAGAAAAGCCCCACTTGGAGAAAGAACCCCAGATGCAAGGAGCCCCCTGCTTACGCTTCCCCCAAAATGATGCCTACATTTATAGGGGGTGGGTGCTTTTCAATTATCTAATCAGGAGGCAATAAAGGTTTGCTGTTCAACAGGGCAGAATTCTTATTTCAGAAACAGAACAGCAAGAGGACACTAAAATTAATGGCCCATGATTTTGGGTAAGCCAAGGGAGATAATAAAGCATTGTACTGTGGACAGGGCTACAGAGGGTCAAGCAAAGATAACATGCCAGTATTATCAAATAGACATAAGCAAAGCAGACAGCAATGATTCAATTCTGGGTTAAATTTGTTTGCTAGTTTTTCTGTTACGATAACCTGGAACTCTAATCAATTCTCTCTGGGTACTGCAGAGCCTGCTCCTGGCAGTACTTCTGGCTCCGAATGGCAAGCTAGGCCCCGGACTGACCTCATGTTGAGGCTGCTTCAGTTATTGTGCTAGGTTCCCTGTACTTGCTGTACGGACCCTGGACTAAAACCTTCCGGGCTTCCATACTGACCCCCCCCCCCTACTGTAGCACCCAGTTATATGAGGTGGACAGGGCTGAGCCTCCCTACCTTCCCTCTCATGTTGGCACACGTTCCCCACGTAGGCCCTACCTTTATGCCGCGTACACACGATCGGAATTTCCGACAACAACACCATGGATTTTCTTCCGACGGAATTTCCATCAAACTTGGCATGCATATACACGGTCACATAAATGTTGTCTGAATATGCAGTGACGTACAACACTACGACGAGCCAAGAAAAATTAAGTTTAATGTTTCCGAGCATGCGTCGTTTTGGATCCGAGCATGCATGTTTTTTTGTGCGTCGGAATTGCATACGGACGATCGGAATTTCCGACAAGAACTTTTCTTGTCGGAAAAATTGAGAACCAGCTCTCAAATTTTTGTTGTCGGAAATTCCAACAGAAAAAGTCAGATGGAGCATACACACGGTCGAAATTTCCGACCAAAAGCTCACATCAAACTTTTCTTGTCGGAATTTACACTCGTGTGTATGCGGCATTATGGGTACAGATCCCTATTTGGAACAAGGGCTATGGCCTAGTAGCCTATCCCTAGTGGAGCAGTGTCCCACGCCTGGCCGACAGCTATTTCAAATGTTGGTTTGGATATTTAGTATCCTGTTTTGTTTTCTATGGTTCTATGGTTTTATGTTGAATTCTCATGCTCATCTTTCTCTTCTACCAGGCACTGCCTCTCGCTTCACCGCCCAAACCAAGCTCGTTGGCAAGTCTGGAGACTTGCCCAACCTTTGGACCTTCTATGGCTACTCTTAAGGTAAAATGTTAGGGGTCTCTGTTCTCCATGCAAGCGCAGCAAGCTCTGGTGGGAACTAAAAAAGTCAGGGGCACAGGTGGTCCTACTGCAGGAGATGCATTTCACTCCTCAATCGGTACCCAAGCTGTCCACTGAGTACTTACCCGATACCCAATTTCAGGGGCATGACCATTGCAGTCCATGAATCCTGCCCTTTCCAGTCCACTGGGAGCATGGTAGATTCCCAGGGCCGCTATGTTTTTTTAGAATGGTTCCATTGCTGGGAAAATTGTCACATTTGCCACGATCTACGCTCCCAATCTTAACCATCTTACCTTTTTATTGCCGCTGTCCTGGGGCGACTGGCGGATTTTAAGGAAGGCTACTTGGTCCTTGGGGGAGACTTTAACATTAGCCCTGACCCTATACTTTACACTTCCCATAGGCGACCTTCCCATTCTTATGCCTTCCTCAAGCATTTCTGCAAAGCCCTTCAGACTTCCCTCTTGATTGACAGCTGGCGTGTGCTCCACCCCTCAGACTGGGACTTCAGCTACTACTCTAAAGTCCACGTTGTGTACATCCATATTGACCTAATTTATGTGGACCGTCCTGCCCTTGAGCTACTGCAGTCGGCGTCCATTGGAAACCTTACTATCTCTGACCATGCTGCTGTTACGGCTACTTTGGCTTTACCGTCAGGCGCCCATAGGCCCTGGTCATGGTGGCTAAATAAGAAACCTGTTGGATGATCCTGCAGGGGTCACAGACGGAGGTCACAGAGGAGGGCTTGCTGAGGGCCTTAGTGATGGGAGGGACATGAGGCAGTGGTACGAAGGGAACTGATTTCCTTGGGCTCTAAGCTTAAGAAAGAATGCCAGGCGGACTTTAACAGGGTGCTTACTGCCCTTCAGCAGGCTAAACGTTGGCATAAGCATAGTGGGAGACCCGAGGCATTGAAGAGACTGACTGAGCTGAGAGCCATTTTTTAAACTGCTCGATCACCAAACCTGTAAGCGGCTACAATATTTGTCTTATAAACAAGCAGGGCAATAAATGTGGTCGCATGCTTGCCAGAGCCCTACAGCAGAAACTTGACCAAATGTACAGACGCTTAATTTCTCCTCTGGAGAGACTGTGATTCAGTCCTCTAAAATGGCCTCTGGGTTCTGCAAATATTATGCCAAATTGTATAAGTTAGACCTGGGGTAGATGAACAATGCTCCACCTTAAAGTCCCCAATTACATCAGATGGAAATCTAACGGACTGTGAGATCCTTGCCTATTGAGAAAAGCCCTGGCCCCGGGGAGTTCACCAAGGCATACTACAAGGTATTTTATCCCCTTTTGTCAGACTCTTTGTGCAGTTATTTCAACTCCATAGCGGGGGGTGGTACTATTCCCCCAGAGGCACTGTTGGCCCATAGTGGTTATGACTAAGGCCTTCTAGGCTGAAACGCATCAACCTTTCCTATTTGCGTTTTGTCTACCGTGGCTTGTCAATAAATACGTCAATTGTTTAAGAGCAACGACCGGAGTGCGGATCATCTTTTCCTCGCTGTTGGCCCATATCTTGGTGCTCCCGAAGGAGGGTAAAGACCCTACCATGCCACATAGTTAACGCCTCATTTCTCTCCTCAATGTGGATATAAAAATTCTGGCAATAATTTTTGCAAACTGACTGCAGCACATTATCCCCCATATCATCCACCTTGACCAAACCGGCTTTATCATAGGTCGGGAAGCTATGGACAACTCGATGAAAGCGATCCAACTTATCCATTGGGCCCGTAACTGCCAAGACCCTCAACCCTACCTGATCCTATCGACAGATGCGGAGAAAGCATTTGACCGCGTTGACTGGACTTATTTGCGAGTGGTGTTGGAGGCTCTGGAGTTGGGAACGCACATGTTAAGGTAGATTTTGGCCCTATATACTGCCCCCAGTGCACAGGTCAAAGACAATGGCATATTCTCTTCACGGTTCTCGATCAGCAATGGCATGAGGCAAGGGTGCCCCCTTTCACCCCTCCTTTTCACTCTGGTACTAAAGCCCCTCTTACGTACTGTGCGAGCAAATGTGGACATTAAGGCCCGGATTCACAAAGCACTTGCGCCGACGTATCTCCAGATACGCCGTGTAAGTGCAAATATGCGCCGTCGTATCTGTGCGCCGTAGCCACAAACTAAGATACGCCTAAAAACAGGCTTAATCCATTCAACGTAACTTGCCTATGCCGGCGTAGGGTAGGCGAACATTTACGCTGGCCGCATGGTGGCGCTGCCATTGATTAGCCATTCAAATATGCAAATGATGAAAATACGGCGATTCACGAACCTGCGCCCGCCCGACGCAGGCTACGAGAGGTGCGCGTAAGTTGTACGTCCTGCGTAAAGTTAAGCCCCATAAAGGAGGTGTAACTCAGCAGCAGACATGTAAAGGTCTGCATCAGGGAACAGAAGCCGGCGGTTTTTACGTAGTTTACCGTTGGACGTGTGTCTGGATGGGCGTTGATTATGTTCATGGCATAGGCAGTGATCCGGCGTATCTTAGGTAGTTGTTCCGACGTGGTTATGAGCATGCGTACGGGGATGCGTCTACGACACAACGCATGTTGTCTGGCTCTCAAACCATCATTTGCATGGGGTCATGCCTCATTTGCATGGCTTTGCATGGGGCAAGCCCACTTCCACCTACGCCGGCCTGCGCCTTCGAAATCTATGCCACGGAGCTCTGGGAGCACTGGCTTCCTGAATTCCATGCTTGCCTCTCTGCGCTGCGTCGGCGTAGCGTACATTGAGATGCGCTACGGCGGCGTAATGTGCGCCCGTTCTCTGTGAATCCGGGCCTTTGGGTCTGAGGGTTGGTAATACTGAACATCAACTGTCGGCGTATGGCAATGATGTGCTATTCCATCTTATGGACCCCTTGATCTCCCTGCCAAACCTGATGCGAGAACTTAAACATTTTGAAACGCTGTAGAATTTAAAAATTTCACAAAGTCGGAGGTTCTCCCTATTTAATTATCTCCTTCCTTGGGCTTTCGCCTTCAAGCTGCCTTTCCTTTTACCTGGGTTTACGTGGGTTTACCTGGGAGTACTGCTTGGACCTTGAAGAAGGGGTAACACCCGAAAGCTTGTCCTGAAAAATTGTATGTTCGTGCAAATAAAAAAGTATCTTGACAGTACTCAATTTTCTCTATCACAATTGCACTAATACGGCTACAATCACGTCAAGTACTTTTACCTGGGCCAAGTCTTCCTTTTAGATATTTAGGCATCCAGCTCACAGAGCGCTATGACACCTTGTATGCTAATCATTTCCCTCCACTGATCGCTACGCTTAAACGGGACCTCTCCCAGTGGACTAAGACAGCTTTCACTTGGTTGGGGCACGTGAATGTTTTACCTAAAATACTTTTCTTCCTACAGATTATGTGCCCTTGCTCAAAGATTTCTTTACCCAGCTGTCTAGTTTGCTGTCTGGGTTTGTCTATAATTCCTGGAGACCATGCATCGCTCTGAGTGATGAAACGGCCAAAGCTTGCGGGTAAATTAGGCATCCCGGACATACATCGGTACTATAGGGCCATTGCTCCTCAGAGGATCCTTAACTGGCTATTCCACACTCACTTTAATCACCCTGGAGAAATACATGGCAGGGAGAAACTTGTCTTATGCCCGTGGTTGTCTCGGGGGCACAGGGAGCTGTTGGATTTCACTTGCCCATTTTTACTTTCCCAAGACCCACCTACCCTGTTTTCCCGAAAGTAAGACCTACCCTGAAAATAAGACCTAGCGCTATTTTCCAGGAGGGCTGAAATATAAGCCCTACCCTGAAAATAAGCCCTAGTTGAAAATGATTGCAAAATCCTCGAATCCACTCGATTACAGTAGTTTATATTGTACAATGTGGTTGTTTCTGTAATAGAAATCTGGGGAAGAGAGCACCGGCAGGTCACAGAAACACAGAGCGGCGCTAAAACGAACATATTTGGCACAATTATATTACAAAAAACACACATTGTACATTATATAGTTACATAGTGAGTCAGGTTGAAAAAAGACACAAGTCCATTCAGTTCAACCAAAAAATAAGTAAAAAATAATAACAATAATAATATCATACAATCCCATATATCCAATTCTATACCCACAGTTGATCCAGATATACTACTGTAATAGAGTGGATTATAGGATTTTACATGCATTTTAACTCAGTTCACACTGGGGATTCCTGACAAGCAGGGAGGGAGAGGGGAAGAGAAGACAGCACTTTACATGGTAAGACCTACCCCGAAAATAAGCCCTACTGTGTATTTTGTTGCCAAAGTTAATATAAGACCCAGGCTTATTTTCAGGGAAACACGGTATTCTGAAGGATAAACAGAAGGAAAATGGATGCCAAGTGCCTTGAAGCATTTGTAGCGCTATATAAGTTATTCACTCACTCACTCACTCACTCATGACCAATGCCCTTATGGTTTGGAACCGGATCAATCCAATTTACGATCTGGCCCACCCCTGTATCCCCACTGGCTCCGCTGGGTGGGTTCCTGTGGTTCTTCAGGCCCTGGGTATATGATGGAAGTACCAGCTGTGGTAAGCTCATGAGGAACGGTAGGCTGCTGTCTTTTGAGACCCTGACAGCTAGAATTTTGGTGGTATAGTCAACTTCACCACTTCTTTGGGGTTCATGGCCACTCTATCAGGGATCCGTCCTCTCTCATGCCTTTTGAACTGATTTTTATAGCAGAAGAGCCGGTACCACATATGGTTTCCGAACTATACCAACTGCTCAGTTTTACCACCCCTGAATCTAAGCCTATCTATGTGTGGGTGTGGGAGAGAGATTTAGGTCTTGAACTCAGATCAGTTGACCCACCTATACCAGCTCACTCATTCCAGTTCTATTGACTCGAAGACCCAGGAAACGAATTCTAAGATTTTTTCCCGCTGGTAACGGGTGCTGACCTGGCCCGAATCTATCCTTCCATCCCAAAGCACTGTTGGCGAGGCTGTGGCCATTATGGCACGCTACTGCACGTATGGTGGGATCAGGGCCTGCGCTACCAATAGGTAAGGTAGGCACCCGCCTAGAGCACACATCAGTAAGGGGCGCCGTCAGGCTCATCTGATCTTCTCCATCTGCTGCTCCCTTGGGGCCCGATCTTCTCCACATCTTAAAGCACTAAAGTTGCAGAAAAGTTGTAGCAATTGTAGCGCTTGAGAAAGGCACAGGGGTGACACATGGGAGAAGCACAGGAGCAGTGCTCGAAAAAAGAAAGGTTGCGTTAGATGATAAGTTAAGCTGGAGTCAGCCAGTCAGGGGACCAGGAGGAGCATTGTTGCTGGAGGCTGAACCAAGAAAGGAGGCGGAGGGCAAGAGTGAGTGACACACTCTAAAATCTCACCATTTTCTTACCTTGTGACACTTTCATGATTCAGTCCAGTGTGTGTGTGTGTTCACCAACCTGCACTGGATGTCTGTGGGGGAGGACATGGCTCTAATCTTATTAAAGACTTGGCAACATCCGCTGCCTTTCTGACACCGTCCGCTGCCCTACTGACACCGTATTTATAGGCAAGGCAAAGGGGTTAGAGTCGGGGGCAGAGCCAACAGGGGTGGCAAAATTAGGTTTCGCCTAGGGTGACAAAAATTCTTGCACCAGCCCTGGGTAGGATTGCCCTGTAATTGGGCCTTTCTGGGTTGACATTTAGTCCGAAATCAAGCATTTCCTGGGCTTAGATATTCCCTTATCCCGGGTTCATTTTCTCCTGCACATCCCTCCAATGCCAATCGGCCAATATAAGAAAAGAGTTCTGCCTCACTTGCTGAATGCATCAAAATGCTTGCTCCCAATTTATTGGAAGCAAGCACAAGTGCCCGGTAGGGAGGAGTGGATTTGCAGGTTTAATGAAATTGGGGATGCAGAGGAATGGATAAGGACCTGCAGAGGTACTAGGGACTGCTTTAACAGTGTCTGGTCACCCTGGCTGGACTAGATCTTTGATCCAGGGCAATTTTCTTCTGGCTTAGCCATCCCTTAGGGATCATATTCAGCCCACAGTGGGATGTAATTCACTTCTTGTCATGATGTGACTCTCCCTAGTATATGTGGTCCTGGTTCCTTGTCACTGGGGGAGACCATCTACCTTGGAGGTGTCACTGTCCCCCCCCCCTTAGTATTTACCACTAACATGGGCTGACCCGACACTGGTAGCGCATTGGAGAAGGTCAGAAGGTTATACAAATACATGGCTCTCATTGGCTGACAGCTGATCACATTGTAAAGGGCTGCTGATATTGGTTCTTTACCCTGTTCTGTAATCGGCCAAATCTTAAGGACTCGACAATCGCAGAGTGCACAGCTCGCACAGTGAGATCACGGGAGGTCTCCAAACTTTCTAAGCAAAGGGTCAGTTTACTCTCCCTCAGGCTTTAGGGGAGCCAGACTGTGACCAGTAAGAGTAAAAAATGCCCTTGCATCAGTGCCCCATCATTGGTTTTAATGAGAGAAATAGTGACCCATTCTTGATATCAATGATGTTGTCAGTAGCAGTAGGAGGAATGATGCCCCATCATTGGTGTGAGTTGGTGGAATATTGCCCCAAGGGCCAGATAAAGGCAAGTAAAGGGCCGCATCTGGCCCAGGGCCGCAGTTTGGAGACCACTGGTCTATGTGGACAGCTTTAACTTGGATGCTTTAGATGTGCCTGTTTTAATCATCAACCATGTGAGTTGCTAAATATTGTACCTTCATTAAATGTTACCGTATTGCTACATTTAGAGGCACTCTCTTCTGTTTTTTTACTTGGACCCAGTGCTTTAAGTGGGCCGGAACGCGGCGGTACTCAGTACCGCCACTTCCAAAATTTGCCCTGGAGAGTACCAGCACCACTCCGTGCGCCCAGTACGTGGGTTTCCGGTACCGGAGCGCAGCGGAGAGCTGGCCGTCTCTCCTCCATAATGTCATTGGCTGGGGAGCTAGTGGAGGGGGGCGGGTCGTGTGCAGAGTATGGCTCAGGCAGGCGCAGGCAGGGAGTTGACCTCACGTTAGGTGACGTCAACTCCTTTCCGCGCGCCTATGAGGAGCGATCAGTGCGGCGACCTGAGTGGGTGACTGGTCCTCCTAGGAGTCAGGAGTCGGACGGTGCAGCAAAGTGAACATCGGACTTTGCTTTGGAATCCAACTTCTGAAGAGTACTGGTGAGTGACAGGGGGGTACTGGTACAGAGAGGAACTAATGTGTGATGAGGGGGGGGGTCTGATGTGCAGGGGGGTACTGGTACAGAGAGGAACGAATGTGCGGTGGTGGGGGGGTACTGGTACATAGAGGAACTAATATATATGTGTGTGATGGGGGGGTCTGATGTGCAGGGGGCCCCAGGTTTTATTTCATGTGACTGGGTGCAGACTGTAGCACCGAGCATGCTGCCTGTGCTTTTACTATACCTGAGCCAGCGGCGGTGATGGTTTCACCTCCAGGAGAGCGGCGCTGCTGCCTGTCCTCCCACAACAGATCCCTCAGCGACCAGGAGGAGGGGGAGCGGTCCAGATATCACTGCAAGCCCAGAGGTACATGCTGCAGGGCGGCCATCTCACCCACCACGGCCGGTTCCATAGTCCCTGCAGCACTTCCGGCCGGCTGCTCTGTGTCCCGGCTCTCTCCCCTCTTCTTCTGCTAGGCACTGCAGGCTTGGGATAGAGGTGTCCAGGGTGTATTCGCTGGCGCCATAAGGCATGTAGTTTCAAAATGCCTCCTGCCTAGTGCTAGAACCGGCCTGAGTGTAACTAACTCCAGCGCGGCCGGCCCGTGCGGTATCTATCCCCTGCCTGCGCTTCCTGCATGTCTGAGGACAGGAGCCTTCTCTTCCGCCTTTAGGAATGCCCGTATAGCTGGAGATAAGCGGCGGTCTGTGTTAACCCCATCCTGACCGCGGCCGCTGCTTACCTCCCGCTGTCATCAAGCGGCCGCTCTTCCTACAACATCATGCAGCCCAGGGACCGCGGCCCACCGAGCAAACGCCCGGTGTGCCCTATGGCCAGTCCGGGCCTGGTGAGTGATGTTTTGTTGCTACTATGGCTGCTCACAGACTGATATGTATACACTTCTCCTATCTATTTTCTGTGGTGTCTGTCCCTTGTCATGCTTTGTGCCCATTTTATCTTCTCTTTTTTTAGTTTCTGACATCATCAGCTGGTTTATGTAATTTTAGCAGCAAAATTAAATGTTCGGTTTTGTCTAAGAGAGGGTTTGTAAAATATATATATTTTCATGTTCAGTATTGGGGGGGGGGAGCACCGGCGCCTAATAGAGTACCGGCACCTCTTTTGGCCCACTTAAAGCACTGCTTGGACCCCTTTCACACTGAGGAGTTTTTCAGGTGGTACAGCGCTAAAAATAGCGCTGCAATACCGCCTGAAAAACTCCTGCCCAGCAAGCTCAATGTGAAAGCCGGAGGTCTTTCACACTTTCACACTGAGGCGATGCGCTGGCAGGAGGGAAAAAAATCTCCTGCTAGCAGCATCTTTGGAGCGGTGAGAGGAGCGGTATGTATACCGCTCCTTCCCATATAAAACAATGGGAAACCGCGGTATTAACCCTTTATCGGCAGCTAGCGGGGGTTAATACCGCAGCGCTAGCGGCCGAATTCTGCGGCAAATCCGACGGTATAGCGCTGCTATTTTTACCGCCACCGCGCCTCATGCCCCAGTGTCAAAGGGGCCTTAGTTTCTACTCGTATTGCAAGACATCGCTCGTATATCAAGTTAAAATTTATATAAAAACAATGCTTGTCTTGTAAAACACTCGCAGACCAAGTTACTCGCAATCCAGGGTTTTACTATATTTGTTTTTGTACATTACAACTTTACCTTCTTTTATGATTGTTTACGGAACATGTATGCTTGAATGTGTTCAAATAATGCTGTTCTGGTTTAACTTAATTAAAAACATTATTGGAGGAAAAAGTCACTGTAACAAATCCTCGCAAAGCTTAACACACCGCTTCTGATTTATTGTGCAGTTTCTCTGTGCTGAAAATGCTCTGACTGGGTCCAAAGAATCAATGAAATTATACCAACCACAGGCCATAATGGGAATAATAGAGCGTTCCCTATAAATGAAATACGAAAATGTAAACATGTACTGTGACAGGCTCGGACCCTCTTATGTCTAAAATCATCCTATGTCCAGTAGGGGCATAGGATGACTGAGAAAATATATCTTGGACTACCTAAGAGGGGATTATTATGTAATTATTATCCACAATATCTTCCAGGATATCTGTAGAGAACTATTTGTTGGTTGTTGTTTCTGAACTCAAAGGGTTGGTTGTAAGAGTGACTCATTCATAGATGCTAATGTCCTCGCTTCCAGCCATCTCTGTTCTCTGTGTTAATTGACCCTGCTATTGTGTGAAGATGTCCTGTGTTTACTTTTATGATAATGTGTATTGTATAGCAGGTGAGAGGAGACGGGATGTCTACCTTGAAAGGTCATATCTCGGAGTCACCTTGTCTGGGTAAATGATTAGTTAATTAGCTCATGTTAATTTATGTTCTGGTTACCTCTTTAAACTGTATATAAGGCTGTATTCTTGGTTCTATTAAACACTCCATGTTCAGCACACAAACAAGTCTCGTCTCGTTGTGTGTTGAGGGCAGCTGGAATATCTGATATCTATATCCAGACTGATAGGAAGCTGTATATGACGGAAGCGGAGTGTGGCACGTTTTGTTACATGTACATCACACACTATTTTAAAATGTAATAATGAAGGTTAAATGAAAAAGAAAGCTACTGTAGCCAAATTAACAAAATTTCAATTTTTTTTTTTTTATCTCTGTTCAGGTGGATTGGTGAACCAAATCTCTGGTCAGGTTGGTCGTCATAGTCACAACTGAGTCACCCTGGTGCCAAGTCCATTTGGGTGTTCTGAGAGACTGGAAGATTTACTCTGGACACAAGCCATATGATGATTGTTTTGGATATTCTTCTGCATTGATCCTTGGGGGTTCTGGAGGTGACAACTGATTTAAGTCAAATTCAAGAGAAAAACAATACCTTCTCTGGATTGTGACAAAGGTTTTACTGCAAAATCAGACCTAACTAAATACCAGATGGAACACATAGAAGGGATGTCGTATCCTGTTTCGCAATGCGTCATAGCTATTACAATGCAACCCAACCTTGCACAAAAGATTGCTCACCCTAAAGTGAAGAGGTATTTTTGTACTAAATGTGGCAAAGCTTTTGCAGCAATGTCAAAACTTCTTGCACATGATAGGGTTCATACAGGAGAGAAGCCATTTCAGTGTTCCAAATGTAGCAAAGCTTTCACATCAAAGGGATATCTTCTCGCACATGAGAGAGTTCATACAGAAGCGCCGCCATTTCAGTGTTCCAAATGTGGCAAAGTTTTCACAACAAAGGGAAATCTTATCGGACATGAGAGGGTTCATACAGGAGAGAAGCCATTTCAGTGTTCCGAATGTGACAAAGCTTTTGCCAGAAAGACGGATCTTATCGTACACCAGAGGGTTCATATAGCAGAGAAGCCATTTCAGTGTTCCGAATGTAGCAAAGCTTTCGCAACAAAGAGAAAACTTATGAAACACCAGATGCTTCATGCAGGGGAGAGGCCATTTCAGTGTCCTGAATGTGGCAAAGCTTTCACTCAAAAGTCAATTCTTGCTAGTCATATGGTAATGCACACTGGAGAAAAACAATTTCAGTGTTCAGAATGTCACAGAGCTTTTTTAAGGAAGTCAGAGCTTCGCAAACATCATCAGATGGGTCACAAAAAAACATTTCAATGTTCTGAATGTGACACGCCTTTTGCAACAAAGTCACAGCTTATCAGACACCAAAGAGCTCCTATTGGTGAGAAGCCATATCCATGCTCAAAATGTGATAAATCTTTTACACAAAAGGCATGTCTTATTACACACCAGATGGTTCACACTGAAGGGAACCTGCATCAGTGTTCTGACTGTGACAACGCTTTTGCATTGAAGTCGGCTCTTATCGAGCACCATGAGACTCACCATCAAGAGAAGCCTTATTGTTGTTCAGAATGTGACAAAGCTTTTACAACAAAGTCACAGTTTAATCTGCACCAGAGGGTCCATACTGGGGAGAAGCCGTATCAGTGTTCTCAGTGTAAAAAAAAATTTCCATCGAAATCGCACCTCACCATACACCAAAGAGTTCACACTGGAGAGAAGCCCTATCAATGTTCAGAATGCGATAAAGCTTTTATAAGGAATGCAGCGCTCCTCTTGCACCAGAGGATCCACACTGGAGAGAAGCCATTTCAATGTTCTGAATGCAACAAAGCTTTTAGGTTGAAACCTTTACTTCTCAGACACAAGAGGGTCCACACTGGGGTGAAGCCATTTCGTTGTTTGATATGTGACAAAGCTTTTACATTGAAGGAAAACCTTCACGTGCATGAGAGGATTCACACTGGAGAGAAGCCGTACAAGTGTTCTGAATGTGACAGAGCTTTTATGAAAAAGGCAGAGCTTATCGTACATGAGAGGGACCACACTGGAGAGAAGCCGTATAAGTGTTCTGAATGTGACAAAACTTTTAAAATGAAGCCCAGCCTTGTCAATCACATGAAGGGTCACACTGGAGTGAAACCGTATCAGTGTCCCGAATGTGGCAAAGCTTTTTTATCAAGGTCATACCTTTCCCAACACCGTATAATTCACACGGGAGATAAACCATTTCAGTGTTCTGAATGTAACAAAGCATTTCCAATGAGGTCATACCTTGTCCAACACCAGATGGTTCACACGCGAGATAAACCATTTGAGTGTTCTGAATGTAATGAAGCATTTTCATTGAGGTCACACCTTGTCCATCACCAGATGATTCACACGGGAGATAAACCATTTGAGTGTTCTGAATGTGGTAAACCTTTTATAAGTAAGGCAAATCTTATCAGACATGAGAAAATTCACACTAGAAAAAAATCGGAAATAGAGAAGCCTTTTCATTGTTCTGAATGTGACAAAACTTTTACACAGAAGGCAAATCTTATCAAACACGAGATGACTCACACTGGAGAAAGGCCGTATCAATGTTCTGAATGTAATAAAGGTTTTATACAGAAGGGACAGCTTATCAGACACCTGAAGGTTCACACTGGAAAAAAAATAATGTTCTGAATTGTACAACGTTTATCCGCCACCAGAGGGTTCACCCACTTCCTCCTCCACTGCAGAGCGGATATTCTAACAGAAGGGGGGTATTAACCGCTTGCCGACTAGCCGCCGCAGTTTTAAGGTGGCAGGTCGGCCCTGCTGGGCGAGATCACGTAATATTATATCATCTCGTCGAGCAGCTAATAGGGGCGCGCGCGCCCCCGCTCATACCCGATCCCGGCGGCACGAACGCCGCCGGGCACCCGCAATCGCTCGTTACGGAGCGAGAACCGGGAGCTGTGCGTGTAAACATACAGCTCTCGGTCCTGTCAGGGGGGGAAATGACCTATCGCCTGTTCATACAATGTATGAACAGCGATTTGTCATTTCCCCACATCAGTCCACCCCCCCTTCAGTTAGAACACACCCAGGGAACATACTCAACCCCTTCCTTGCCCCCTAGTGTTAACCCCTGCCAGTGTCATTTTTATAGTAATCAATGCATTTTTATAGCAATGATCGCTATAAAAATGCAAATGGTCCCAAAAATGTGTCAGAAGTGTCCGCCATAATGTCGCAGTACCGATAAAAATCGCTGATCGCCGCCATTACTAGTAAAAAAAATAATTTATAAAAACGCCATAAAACTATGCCCTATATTGTAACTTGCGCAAACCTATCAAACGCTTATTGCTTTTTTTTTTTTGTTTTTTTTACGAAAAATATGTAGAAGAATACGTATCGGCCTAAACTGAGGAAAACTATTTTTTTTTATATATGTTTTTGGGGGATATTTATTACAGCAAAAAGTAAAAAATATAGAATTTTTTTCAAAATTGTCGCTCTATTTTTGTTTATAGCACAAAAACTAAAAACCACAGAGATGATCAAATACCACCAAAAGAAAGCTCTATTTGTAGGAAAAAAAAGGACGCCAATTTTGTTTGGGAGCCACGTCGCACGATTGCGCAATTGTCAGTTAAAGCGACGCAGTGCCGAATCGCAAAAAGTGGCCTGGTCTTTGACCAGCAATATGGTCCGGGGCTGAAGTGGTTAAAGGGGTAGAAGCTACAAAGATTTTGGGGTGTCCCAGCAGTTTCACACCCCATGTCATCCAACAATCTAGTGGAAGGTACAATGATACTTTGAAAAACAAACTTCATGATCAGACATTGATGGATGCATTGAGTTTAGCGCTTATGTCCCTCAGGCACACACCTAGAGAGCCATGGAATACTTTACCTTTTTAAGATAGTTTTTGGATAAGCACCAATGACTGAACTGTGTTTTTGTTATTGATTCTCATTCTTTTTTTTTTTTCCTTTTGAAGGTTAGAGTGAACATGTAATTTAGCATCATAAAATAAATGATTAGAATTCCCAAGTGCTTTCTTTATTTCTAGATCCAGAACAAATCCATTAAGAATTCTTCCTCTCTGGGTAGTGGTCGAGTGCGATTTTTGCCAAGCCTCTGCAGCCAAGCTTGAGGGCTCCGAATAAAGCTGGTAATACACTCATTAAATATCGGTTGGTTCAGCAGGGACTGGATGAATTTCAATTAGTGTGTGGTCATCCCTGCTTGAGAGAAGTTGATCTTTGACTTCTGTCAAAGGAACATGTTGGAAAACCTTTCTCGTTTGGCAGCTGCAGACGCTGATCAGTATATTCTGACAGCAGTGAGTGCCGGAAAAGTCCTAACATGGGGAATTTATTCATCCCCCCTATTGGTGTGGATGGAGGAAATAGCCAGAAAAAAACGAAACCCGGTATGGCCAGCTAAAGACCATCTGGTCCATGCCTCCCATTGCAGAAACGTTCCCCTCTCCTCTGTGATAACAGAGCTTCAGGCAGGTCTATGCCTAGGACACCAGCTGAGGAGAAGTCACAGTCCAGTGAAAAAGCTGCTTACTTTGCGTAGTTACACCTGCCTAGTTGGCTGATTACGTTTCATCTGGTGTTAGGAATGTACCTATAGGGAATGCGGGGCAGTGGCCAGAAACTCCAGGATAGGCATAGTTCTTAGCGAACGAGGAATCAAGTCCAGATCATTAGGTACAGAAGCAGCGATGGGGTCACAAGCCAAGATCAGTTCGGCCAAGTTTGTGCGTCGGAGAATCGCCATCAAGGTCACAAGACGGGTGTAGCAAGCCCCACCCCACCCAGGAGCTGTAGATGAACAGGGATCCCGCACTCTTGCCCAGGCAGGCACACCAATTCTTCACAGAAACAGTCTGTAGCTCTGTTTTGTTATTTATTAAGGGTTAACAACTTGGATAGGGATGTGAAGTGATGGAATGCCCATTTGACTTCAGGAAACTTCGGGCACAACTTCTTATATACAAATATATACAGTCTCCTCTTTACTTTCCTCCTGCACAAACATGCCAGCTTCTACTGAATCACTCTTGAAGGATCTGACAAGCTCCTTGTCAGATCAGCGACAGCCTATTACCAGGCAGGAACTCACAGTCCCTTATGTTACATAGTTAGTCAGGTTGAAAAAAGACACAAGTCCATCCAGTTCAACCACAAAAAATAAAAAAACAAAATAAAAAACACAGTACAATCCTATACACCCAACTCCGTACCCACAGTTGATCCAGAGAAAGACAAAAAACCTCAGCAGAGCATGATCCAATTTGCTACAGCAGGGGAAAAAATTCCTTCCTGATCCCCTGAGAGGCAATCGGATTTACCCCGGATCAACTTTACCTACAAATCTTAGTACTCAGTTATATTCTGTACATTTAGGAAAGAATCCAGGCCTTTCTTAAAGCAATCTACTGAGCTGGCCAGAACCATCTCTGGAGTGAGTCTGTTCCACATTTTCACAGCTCTTACTGTGAAAAAACCTTTTCGTATTTGGAGGTGAAATCTCTTTTCCTCTAGACGTAAAGCGCGCCCCCTTGTCCTCAGTGATGACCGTAAAGTGAATAACTCAACACCAAGTTCACTATATGGACCT
Source organism: Rana temporaria (assembly GCF_905171775.1). Lineage (NCBI taxonomy): Eukaryota > Metazoa > Chordata > Amphibia > Anura > Ranidae > Rana > Rana temporaria. Next base: position 12,973,303 of record NC_053490.1, read on the forward strand.
CATATATTTGTACATGTTGATCATATCCCCCCTTATTCTCCTCTTCTCAAGAGTGAATAAATTCAGTTCCTCTAATCTTTCCTCATAGCTGAGCTCCTCCATTCCTCTTATCAGTTTGGTTGCCCTTCTCTGCACTTTCTCCAGTTCTCCGATATCCTTTTTGAGAACTGGTGCCCAAAACTGAACTGCATATTCCAGATGAGATGTGTAGCTCAGATGTAGTGAAACAGCATGTAACCTTTCCTCCTTCCTCTGTGTCACTGGTCCCCACACCACTTCTTCAGGCAGGGGCTAGCCCACCTGGCTGCCACTGCCTACTTCACCAGCCCTCCTGGCTGCCTCTCTACACCAGTCCACCCAACTAACTTCACCAGCCCAATCGACTGACTCTTCACCAGCCCACCCAGCTGACTATCAGATCTCAGGAACAGAACTTAAGCCCCCATCGCTGTCTTCAAGAGAGACCGGCTATATGTGGCAGTGTCCCCTATATGTTGGTCCCCAAGTGTTGAACTACTCACTCTTTCCTCCCTTTGCTCCTGTGCCTCCAGGAAGACCTCCTACCATGTGTTTTGGCAGGATCCTTCCAGCACCGAGCCCCAGCCCAATGCAGGAACCCCCCCCAAACTAGGGGGTACCCCTCAGGGCTACTGTAAGCCTCCTCAACACTGCAGGAATGGCCCATGTCTATTTATGGGGTTGTCTCCTGCCCCTGCCAGCCCACCAATAGGGATTGGCCAAGGCTCCATAATTATTTAAGGGAGCTCCTCCTAACTCCCACCCTCTAGTTCTAGAAGGTTCTTCAACCTTCCAGACCAGGGGCGAGGCACCAGAGAGAGCTGCCAGGAGAACCACAAGGTTAATGCTATAATTGCACACTGAACTTGCCCTGAATGCAGAGCACAGTGTGCTTGCGCAGCATTCTCACCAGCTACAGCCATTGTGAATATTGGCTAAACTCTGCACATTTACCTTGATATAAGCTTATCTGTAGAGCGCCTAACTGGGAAAATACATTATTAGTTTGATGTTTAATACCAGGGATATGGCTGCAGCTATATGTCATAACCCTGGTAATAAAATTTTACTCAGGCATCGGTCTTTCTGCTAAAAGTGATTTGAGTGGCTGGTTACACTGGATCACTTTTAGAAGAAGGGTGAGGGGTCGTCCCCTCCCGCCGCTTTCCAGTAGTTCTCAGGCTTACCTGGCTAATCAGGAAGCCCGAGAACTGATCTGGCGGCTGGCCATGGAGATAAACAGAGGAAAGATGGCCTCCACTCATCTTTATGGCCTAGGAGGACCAGAGCCACTGGATCACTTTTAGAAGCGGCGGGAGGGGGTCGCCCCCTCCCGATGCTTTCCAGTGGTTCCCAGGCTTAACTGGCTAATCAGGAAGCCTGAAAACTGATATGGCAGCTGGCCATGGAGATTAACAGAGGAAAGATGTCCTCTGCTCATCTCTATTGCCTAGAAGGACCAGAGCGATGTCACTTTCGGTTCAATGCCCTTTTTTAAAGCATTAGAGACATTTTTATTTTTATCAAATTCCATTGTAGAGGAGAGATGTGGAGTCTTATTGACCCCAGATCACTGCATAAAGAAGACCTGTCATGCTTTATTGTTGCCACAAGGGGTGTTTATTTCTTGTGACAGCAATAAAAGTGATTTAAAAAAATGTTTTAAGGGGCGGTGTAGAAATTTTAAAAAGTAATAAAATACATGAAGGCACCCATGCTCGCCCGCAGTGGTGAACACATATGCAGTTTACGCCCACATATGGAAACAGCGTTTGCACCACACATGTGAGGTATTGCTACAAACGTTATAGCAAAAGCAATAATTCTAGCAGTAGACCTCTTCTGTAAATCAAAACTGATAAACATTTTTAGAGCATCGCCTATGGAGATTTTTAAGTACTGTAGTTTGGTCCCATGCCAAGAGTGTGCGCAATTTTAACCACTTGCTTACTGGGCACATATACCCCCTCCTGCCCAGGTGAAATTTCAGCTTCCGGCACTGCGTCGCTTTAACTGACAATTGCACGGCCGTGCGACATGGCTCCCAAACAAAATTGATGTCCATTTTTCCCCACAAGTAGAGCTTTCTTTTGGTGGTATTTGATCACCTCTGCGGTTTTTATTTTTTGCACTATAAACAAAAAAGAGCGACAATTTTGAAAAAAAAAATACAATATATTTTACTTGTTGCTATAATAAAAAGCCCAATTTTTTTTTAAAAAATACTTTTTTTTTTTCAGTTTAGGCCGATACGTATTCTTCTACATAAAAAAAAATCACAATAAGCGACTGGTTTGCGCAAAAGTTATAGCGCCTACAAAATAGGGGACAGAATTATTATTTTTTATTATTTATTTTTTTACTAGTAATGGCGGCGATCTGCGATTTTTTATTTATTTATTGGGACTGCGACATTATGGCGGACACATCGGACACTTTTGACACATTTTTGGCACAATTCACATTTAGACTGCGATCAGTGCTATAAATATGCACTAATTACAGTATAAATGTGACTGGCATTGAAGGGGTTAACACTAGGGGGTGAGGAAGGGGTTAAATGTGTACCCTGCATAGTGTTCTAACTGTGGGGGAGAGGGACTGACTGGGGAGGTAACCGATCTGTGTCCCTATGTACAAGGGACACAGATCGGTCTCCTCTCTCCCTGACAGGACGCTGTCTCTGTGTGAGCCGGCAATTAGAGATGATCTCATATGTTTACATTTGAGATCATCTCTCATTGGCCGCACAGATTGCATAGCAAACGGCCACTCTGATTGGCCGTTCACTAGCGATCTGTGATTGGCTGTGTCCAAGGGACACGGCCAGCACAGAATTTCCCAGTTGCGTGCTCGGGAGCGTGCAAAGTGGCGGATGTCAATCGACGTCCTCCTGGATTTTCAGGTCCGCGCTGAAGCCGTCGTCCGGCTATAGCGCGGGCCTCAAGCGGTTAAAGCTTGATGTGTTAGGTATCTATTTACTCGTAACATCATCTTTTTTATTTTACAAAAAAATTAGGTTATATATTATGGGGTTTTTTTTGCATTAGAGTTTACTAAAGTGTATTTTTACCAAAAAAGTTGTTTTCGCAAAATTGCCCTGCTAAAACAATTATACTGTATATAATGGGTTTGGTTGGAGATATAGGACTTTCAATGTGCACCATGCAAAAATTCACTCAAGTTTTAATATAAAAATATACAAAATATTTATTCAAAAAAGACACACACAATATCATAAAAATAGTGAAAACAGTATAGCCATAGCCATAGGTGTATACACACATCCTATTAGCGACGATGAATTGCTGTAATCACATATACATTTATGTTCACTTATTTCAACATATATTTCACTGAAACAGCTTCTTCAGGAAAGGAAGTATGGATTAATTTATTGAATATATAGAATCATTGTTCAATCAGCTTTAGGTGTATATGAAAAGAAAACAAAACATTATTAATAAATTATATTTTGACCTTTAACAAATAAATATTATACAAATTTATAGATGCATGACTGTGTGTACCTCCCTCTGCGCCAGCAAGATAAGGTTGCGGACCTTATCATGCCGGAGCAGAGGGAGCAGAGGATGAAACATCTTCGGGAGGCAGTAACCCAGAGGAAAAATCCTCTGGGTTACTGGGTCTTGAGGATGGCCAGAGCTTACACAGAGCTTACACAGTATGCAATTGAGCTACTGGCCTGTCCTGCAACCAGCGTTCTTTTGGAACGCACATTCAGTGCTGCTGGAGGCTTTGTAACAGATCACAGGGTGCGCCTCTCCACCGACTCGGTCGATCGACTGACCTTCATAAAAATGAATACGTCTTGAATCACCACCGGCAACCAAGCACCTGATGCAACCATTTTTTTTTTTGAATGTCAGATCCCTTCAAGACTGCCTCTGCTGATGCTGATTGACTATCCTGTTATGCTGAGTGACTATCCTGTTATGCTGAGTGACTATCCTCTTCCTCCTCAATGATCATGCTGATAGCTTGTAAGAACATTTTTGGTTCTGGACACTGCCACCAGTGGCTAAGGCCCAATTTTTCTGCCCCTGTTTAACAGGAGCGTGTAATTACAATTTTTGATGCAATACTTTGCAGCAGGCCTCATTCCTGCGCTCCAACGAGAGTAACTGTGAGGGCTTACAGTGTTGTGGCACCAGCACCACCACCACCAAAGGCCCATTTTTTCTACCACTGTTCAACAATGGCATGTAATTAAAATTCTTGATATAAAAGTTCACACAGCAGGGCGTTCCAGCGCCCACCAAGACTAACTGTGAGGGCTTACGCCTTACAGTGTTGTGGCAACACCAACACCCAGGGCTCAAATTTCTGCAGAGTATATACGACAGGCCCCTACTTTCAAACATCCAACTTACAAACGACTCCTACTTGCAAACAGAAGGAGACAACAGGAAGTGAGAGGAATTCTACCCCTAGGAAGGGAAATTCTCTTCTGTAAGAGGTGTCTCCTGTCCACTGATGCTTTATCACCAATCCTTGTTTCACTAAAAAACCCAAATTTTCAAAAAAAAAAATATTGTCATTGGGACAGAAAGTGGGGTGAAATCTTTTTTTAAGTTGGGTGCAGGGTTCCCCTTAATATCCATACAAGACCCAAAGGGACTGGTAATGGGCTGGGGGGGGGGGTACCATTTTTCTCAATGATTTTCATCCATATTGCTGGGACCAGACATTACATTAAAGCCACAAGCAGTTTTAAATTACTTTTTTCCCATAGAAATGTCATTTTGTGCAGGGACAGTTCTAAACACGGGAAACACGTGCCACTTCACAGGCATACTATAGACACCCAGCAGGTACAATATTTAAAGGAATATTTCACTTTTTTTTCACTTTAAGCATCATTAAAATCACTGTTTACCGAAAAAACATCAGTTTTTAAAACTTTTTTTTTGCATCGATACATGTCCCCTGGGGCAAGCCCCGGGTCCCCAAACCCTTTTTAGGACAATAACTTGCATATTGGCCTTTAAAATTAGCACTTTTGATTTCGAACGTTCGAGTCCCATAGACTTCAATGGGGTTCTAAAGTTTGCGCGAAAGTTCGGTCCGTTCGAACGTTCTGATGTGAACCCAACTGGGGGGTGTTTGGCTCCTACTCAGAACCAGGGGACAGAGTTGAAGGGGTACACGTGGGGGCACTAGGAACACCTAGACCTCCCTGTGTGTTATCGATTCTGCTAAATCTGGGATAGCTGGCTATACATGATACAATCTAATTGTACAATCTCTGTTCTGTCAGCCTTGTCCGTCCTTTTTTTTATATCAGTAAGAATGCGTGAAAAATAATTAAAAAGGTTTACAAATTTACAGTTTTGAATCTTGACATACTTGGTATCAGAGTAATAAACAGTTGTACAAATTCTGAGTGACAACTTAAATCTCAGCCACCATCATTTTATTTTCCGATAATAGATCATGTCTGGGGGGAGGGGGGAGTATGGTACTTTTTCACTAAATTAAAATTTCCCAGGTGTCTGGCTGCAGGCTGGAGCTCCTCGCTCTACCGGAAACATGTGGCCTGCACAATTTTTTAATCAACTTTAACCCTTTCACTGCCAGAGCTGTTTTAGCTTTTTTTTTTTTTGCAGACATGTTTAAAAAAAAAAATTCGGCCTGAAGATCACATAAACCCCTCCCCAAACATGATATATTTTCTGAAAGCTAGAGCAGTGAACCTTGGCACCCCAGATGTTTCGGAACTACATTTCCCATGATGCTCATGCAGTCTGCAGTGTAGTTGAGCATCATGGGAAATGTAGTTCTAAAACATCTGGAGTGCCAAGGTTCGCCATCACTGCCCTAGAGAATAACATGGTGGTAGTTCCAATTTTTTATGTCACACAATATTACCGCAAAGGTTTCAGTAAAAAAAACACACTAAAGTGAATCTAAAGAGTAAACAAATGCAATAAATTGCCCAAATTTTAGACAAAATATAAAAGTCGAGGTTGCACTGAGTAAATAGATACCCAACATATCAAACCTTAAATTTGCGTGTGTGAAATGGCAAACATCTGTACCCTATGGCCCAGATTCACAGAGAGCGGGCGCACATTACGCCGCCGTAGCGCAAATAATGTACGCTACGCCAACGCAGCGCAGAGAGGCAAGCATGGAATTCACAAAGCCAGTGCTCCCAAAACTGCGCTATGTTTTGAAGGCGTACGCCGCCGTAGGTGGAAGTGGGCGTGAGCCATGCAAATGAGGCGTGACCCCATGCAAATGATGGGCCAAGCGCCAGACAGATACGTATCACGAACTGCGCATGCGCCGGGACGTGGACGCATCCCTCTGCGCATGCTCACAACCACGTCAGAATAACTGCCTAAACTACGCCGGATCACTGCCTACCGCGTGAACGTAACCTACGCCCAGCCAGACACACGTCCAACTTAAGATACGTAAAATACGCCGGCTTGTATTCCCTGGTGCAGACTTTGCATGTCTGCTGCTGGGTTGCACCTCCTTTATGGGGCTTAACTTTACGCCAGACATACAACTTACGCGCATATGGCGTATCCTGCGTCGGGCGCACGTACGTTCGCGAATCGCCGTATTTTCCTCATTTGCATATTTGAATGGCTGATCAATGGGAGCGCCACCATGCGTCCAGCCTAAATGTGCGCCCACTTTACGCCGGCGTAGGCAAGTAATGTCGGCAGGAATAAGCCTTTTTTTAGGCGCATCTTAGTTTGTGGGTCCGGCGCACAGATACGATGGCGCACATTTGCACTTACGTCGGCGTATCTTGTTCTACGTCGGCGCGAGTGCTTTGTGAATCTGGGCCAATATCTTTTATAAGTGATGCTTCAAAAGCCCCCCTATAGGTCATCAGTTTAGCGTTACGGAGGAGGTCTGGTGCTAGAAATATCCCTCTCACCCCAGCATGTGTGGCAATATGTAACATGTGTATCACAATCGACGGTTTCAAGTATAGGCGCCCCCGACGTGAGTGAGAGTGAAAAACTTATATAGCGCTGCACATGCAAACTGAATCGCCTCTGGGCGCTTGTTTAACCAGTTCTCCTTTGACCTCAAAAGAGATGGGTTTTGATCTTTCTCCTAAAGGCCAAGTGGTTCTCCTCCAACCGAATGGAGGTTGGTAAAGTGTTCCAAAGTCGAGGGCCCAGGACAGCAAATCTTCTTTCTCCTTTGGACTTGTATCTAGTTTTGGGGATTTGGAGTAGATTTTGGTTGGAGGATCACAGAACGCGATTGGGGTTGTAAGCCTTTATTTTATCGCACAGATATTTGGGTGCATTTCCCAAAGTACATTTATGCGTCAGACAGAGTGCTTTGAAAGTGATTCTGTCTTTCACTGGCAGCCAGTGAAGGCTTCTCAGTGAGGGTGAGATTGATTCCCAAGGTTTTTTTCCAGTCACCAGTCGCGCGGCCGTATTCTGAACGACCTGCAGGCGAGTGATTTGGTACTTTGGGAGTCCGAGGTAAAGGGCATTTGCATAGTCAAGTCTGGAGTTAACAATTGTTCCCACCACGACTGCTACGTCTTCTTTGGGAATAAATGGAATAAGTCTGCGTAGTAGACGCAGCAGATGGTGGAATCCGCTGACTACTGACCCTATTTGTGCATCCATTGTCATGTTGGTGTCAAAGATGACTCCGAGACTTTTGACTTTGGTGCTAGGGGTGATGATTTTGCCCAGAATGGGCAGAGGTATCCAGGGTGTTGCCGATTGATTCTTTCGATTGGCGTGAAACAGGAGAAGTTCTGTTTTTGAGCCGTTGAGTTTAAGATAACTCTTTGTCATCCAGTTCTCTATCAAAGAGAGGCATTTCTCTAGACCGAGATGATGATCCTTTTTGTTGCCGATGCAAAAATACAATTGTGTGTCATCCGCATAAGAGTGGTAGAGCAGCTTCTGGCTGCTGATGATTTCAAAAAGGGGGTGAAGATAGATATTAAACAGCACCGGGGACAGAGGGGATCCTTGAGGGACTCTGCATGACACACATGGCGTTTTTCAGAAATGAACGGTCCCAGTTTCACTACTTGTGATCGGTTTTCCAAAAGGAGGCGAACCAGGATAAGTCACATTCCGCGACTTTGGCTACTTCAGCTAGCCGAGTCAGCAATAGTTTGTGGTCTACCGTGTCAAAAGCTGCGCTGAGGTCCAACAGTATTAGAAGACAAGATTCTCCTTCGTCTGCGGCCTTGAGAGCATCATCCCATATTTTGAGCAATGCTGTTTCCGTCCCGTGCCCTTGGAAAGGATCGAGCAAATTATGGGTGTCTAAATGCTGTTGCAGCTGTTGTACCACCGCTTTCTCCATTACCTTGGAGAAGACGTTCAGACCTGTAATGGGACAACGATGTTCAGGGTCCTTGGGGTCAAGGGTGGGTTTCTTTAGGATGGGTTTGATTGTACCTTGTTTCAACAGGGTGGGCACTATGCCTTCCCTGAATGACTGGTTAATCAGCTGCTTGATAGGTGTTGCCAGAATATCGGCACATTCCTTCAGCAGTTTGGTGGGGATAATATCATTAGGCGCTGTGCTATTTCGCAGGGCGCTGATGATATTTTTTGTGGCCTCTATGGAGATGGGTTTTAGAGTAAACATTGTTTATTGGGCCTGATTCCTGTGGGGATTGGGCAGGTGACTGAGGGGGGGGGGGGGGGTTGGGGGGGGGGTGCTGTTTTGCTGAATGCTTACACGGATCCTTTCGATTTTGTTAACGAAATGATCCGATAATTCATTGCAAAATTCTTGGGTATCTGAATTGGGAGCTTCTAGACAGACTGGATTCAAGGTCTGGCAGACAGGCTTGAAGAGTTTGTGGGGACGATTTAGGGCATTGGTGATGATCTTGGAAAAATGATTCTTTTTGGCCTTGAAAATTTCTTTGTGGTATTTTTTTGTTATTTCCTTGTAGATGGCGTGGTTTTCGTCTGTAGTGCATATTTTCCAAGCTGCTTCCGCTCTTCTGCGTTCTTGTTTAAACAATGCCAGCTGGTCGTTAAACCAGCTGGAGTTGATTTTTCGGATGCAGGTTTTGCGTTTGGGCGCTACTACGTCGGCTGACTGTAGTAGAGCTGTGTTAATGGCATCCAAGGTTTCCGTGGCAGACTGGTGTGAATGGATTGTTTTTACTTTGTTCCCTAATGTTGTTTTGAAGAGTTCCGAATGGAGCTTCTTCTGAGATCTGGTCCAGTGTGTTGTCACTGGTTTTAGTGTTTTAGTCAAAGAGACATTTTTGGCAATCAGGAATTTGATTACGTGGTGATCTGTCCATGGTAACGGCTCATTTTCTAGAATTTTTACTTCCAGATCTTGTTTGAAAATAAGATCGAGCGTGTGACCTGAAGCATGTGTGGGCCCACATACTAGTTGCTGCAGACCTAGTCCTTCCAAGTGGTCAATGCAGGCGACGGCCACAGGATCCTGTAAGGAGTTGGCTCAAAGGTTGAGATCCCCAAGCAGCAAAAGATGTTTGCTGTTTAGTGTATAAGTGGAAACAAATTCTATCAATGATGTGAGAAACTGCGATTTAGGACCCGGTGGTCTATAGCAGAGTAGAATATGGACGGTCTCCTGGGGGTTTGTTTGAAGCTGTAGGGAGAGGGTTTCCATGAATGGAAGTGTATTTTGAAGGACTGGTTTAGTGATCGAGAGATAACTCTTGTGGATTACTGCCAGGCCTCCGCCTCTTTGCCCCACTCTGTTTTCTGTTATTATGCGATAGTTCTCTGGCACCAGTTCCCCTAGAATGGTGTTACAGTCAGCTGTGAGCCAGCTTTCTGTAACGAAGAGGCAGTCTAAATCGCATTGTAGGATGAGATCATGAATTTCTGCTCGGTGTCTTACTGCTGATCTTGTATTGACCAGAGCGCATAATATGCGCTTAGGTTTGGATAAGCAGGTGTAGTGTTTGACTGTCGATTGATTCTAAACAAACAGTCGTTCACTCCTTAAGACTTTTTTGATGGCGGCTGGTAATATTGAGGCCAATGGCTTTAGTCCCCATATGGTTGCAGCCGAGTAAATCAGTTTAGTCATAGTTGCTGTAGCACTGGGGGGCAGATGCCGATAAAGAAGGGGGGGTTTCGGTAAATGATGGGAGGGCGATTCACTGAATCCTACCTCCCTGGTTGATCCAGAGGAAGGCGAAAAACCCCTGTCCGTGCTGTGCCAATGTACCATGGCAGGGGAAAAAATTCCTTCCTGACCCCCCTTGGGGCGATCGGACGTGGCCCTGGATCAAGTACTGGAAAGAGTAGTGAAGGGGAGGTTTAGGCTGGATAATCGTGGGAATCCACACTAGGCTGCGGTTGAAGCCGCAGACTTTCCTGGCTGTGGATGCGGGCGCCACGAGCCACTAGCAGGATAATATGGACTCGGTGGTATCTGTGAGGGGGGGGGGACCGGCCGAGAATGGAGGACCAGGGGGGGAGAGCCCTGGATGTCAGCCTGTCAGCGAGTGGGGGGGGGATGCGGCTCCGGGGTGTCTGGCGATGGCTGGGGGATGCTGCTGGGATTAAAAGGGGGGGATTTGTGTGTTGCTGGAGGTAGCTGGTGCGGCGCACCGCGGCCTTTCTTAAACCTGGCAGCTCGGAATCGTTCCACGAGGTGGCGCGAGGGCCGCCGCGGCGGCTTATCCTGAAAAGGACGGCCGCCAGCAGGGCTCAGGGAGGTGGGATAGCCCTGTGCACCAGGGGCTTACCTTTGCCGTGGAAGGAGGGATGAAGGAGGGAGCCAGGGGAAGGCAGATCGCGAAGTCACCAGGAGCGAGCGGAGAGCTGAGGCTTGGGGGTTGGTGTGCCTGCATGAGGACCCTGCCTGGCTGATCTAGTCCCTGGGGAGAGGCGACTCGTTTGAGAGCGTCCTGCTCTCACTGCCCTGGGGTGAGCAGACTAAGGAGAGTGCGTCTGCTGCACCGCTGAACTGGGAGGTATCTGGCTTTACTGTGTTTACATTTATACATGCTTATATGTGGGGGACAGGAGCCTGTAATTTTTTTTGTTTGGGGGGGGGGGGTTTATGTCCTTGGGTGTAACTTTTTTTTCCATCACATAGAGGACTAAAAGTCCCCTATGTGATGGTTATTTGTTGACAGGTTATCTTTAGCCACTTCAATACCACACACCGTCATATGACGTCCACAAAGGGGATCTCTTATCCCGGGGGGGACGTCATATGACGTCCTGTACTTTGTGCGGTGATATCTGAATGAAGCCTGCACCTAGAGGCATCATTCAGATATTATTTTGTTCCGGCAGCGATCCTGCACACCATAAGAACGATCATAGCGGCGGTTCCGCCGCTTGATCGTTCTTATAGGTGGCGGGAGGGGACATCCCCCGCCGCCATCCGGTGCTTCTCCGGGCTCTCCCGTGCCATCGGGGGCCCGGAGAGATGATCGCCGTGCGCCAGATGGGAAGCACCTCTATGACCGTCGGAGGCCCAGGCGCAATGTGATAACGTCACGCCCGGGTACCTGTAAGTAAACAAGCCGCAATTGCGGCTAGTAAGAATGAGATCTGTGAATTTTTTTTTCACAATCTCATTCTTTTCAGCCTGGAGGAGAGATGTGGGGTCTTATTGACCCCCCCCGCATCTCTCCTTAAAGCGGTTGTAAACCGCATAAACATTTTTTTTTTCAAACCTGCAAGGCAAAAGGCATAATCAGCTAGTATGCACCGCATACTGGCTGATTATGAAATACTTACCTTGGAAAGAGGTGAAGAACACTTACCTGGTCCACGCCGAGCGAGATGTCATCTTTCTCCGCCGTGTCTTCCGGGTATCGCCGCTCCAGCTCTGTGATTGGCTGGAGCGGCGATGACGTCACTCCCGCACGTGCGCGCGGGAGATTTAAATTCGGCAAGGTACGGCGGCTGCCGGTTCTTTTCGCCATGGATTCCCCCCTGCGCATGCGCCGCTGCAATCAGCGGCGCATTGCGAGGGGAATATCTCCTAAACCGTACAGGTTTAGGAGATATTCTTTATACCTACAGGTAAGCCTTATTATAGGAATGCACACATAAGTCGTATGCACACGTATGTAAACGTCGATCAAACCACACGTGAGGTGTCGCCGCATGCGTTAGAGCGTGTACAACAATTCTAGCACTAGACCTCTGTAACTCTAAACTGGTAACCTGTAGTTTTAAAGCGTCGCCTATGGAGATTTTTTAGTAACAAAGTTTGGCGCCATTCCATGAGTGTGCACAGTTTAAAAGCGTGACATGTTAGGTATCTATTTAGTCGGCCTAACATCATCTTTCATATTTTACCAAAAAATTGGGCTAACGTTACTGTTTTGTTATTTTTTAATTCATGAAACCATTTTTTTCCAAAAAAAAAGGCGTTTGAAAAATTGTGATCTGTGCCTTGTGATCTGGACTACTTGATTCTGCTTTCATTAAGAACTATGCCTATCCTGGAGTTTCTGGCCACTGGATTCCACTCCTTATAGGTACGTTCCTTCCTAACACCAAATTAAATGTAATCAGCCAACTGGGCTCAAGTGGTAGGTATAAGTAATCTAAGGAAGCAGCTTTTTTACTGAACTGTGACTCCTCCTCAGCTGGTGTCCCAGGTATAGACCTGTCTGGAGTGCTGTGGTCACAGAGGAGAAGGGAACCTTTCTGCAATGGGAGGCATGGTCTTTAGCTTACCATACCTGGTTAGATTTTTTATGGCAATTTCCTCCATCCACACCAAAAAGGGGGGGGGGTGAAGGAATCCCCCATGCTAGGATTTTTCAGGCACTCACTGCTGTCAGAATAAACTGATCAGTGGCTGCAACTGCCAATCGAAAAAAGGTTTTCCAACATGTCCCCCTGACAGAAGTCAAAGATCAACTTCTCTCAAGCAGGGATGACCACACACTAATTGAAAATTCATCCATTCCCTGTTAAAGCCACCAAATTTCAATCGGTGTATGACCAGCTCTATTTGGAGCCCTCGAGTTTAACTGCAGAGGCTTGGAAAAATGGCACTCGACCACTACTCAGAGAGGAAGAATTCTTAATGTATTAGCTGGGGATCTAAAAATAAAGAAAACACTTGGGAATTCAAATCATGTATTTTATTATGCAAACACATTATGGGGCAGATCCACGTACAGCAGCACATTTATCCGCCGGGCGTAGCGTATCTAAGATACACTACGCAGCCGTAACTTACTTTTTTTTTTCAAATCCACAAAGAATCCGCGCCGTAAGTTACGGCGGCGTAGTGTATCTTTGGCGGCGTAATGGCGCGGCATTCAAATCTCTGTGATGGGGGCGTGTTTTATGTAAATACGTTGTGACCCGACGTAAACAACGTTTTTTTTAACTGCGCATGCGCCGTCTGTGGGGGTATCCCAGTGCGCATGCTCGAAATTAACCCGGAACAAGCCAATGCTCACGACGGTGACGTCATTCTACGCAAATCCCTATTCGCGAACGACTTACGCAAACAACGTAATAAATTCAAAATGCGAGGCGGGAACGACGGCCATACTTAACATTGAGTACGCCACCATATAGTAGCTTTAACTATACGCCGGAAAAAGCCGAACGCAAACGATGTAAAAAAATGCGCCGGCCGGACGTACGTAACTAGCTAATTTGCATACTCGACGTGGAATTCGACAGAAACGATGGCGTACTAAGACGTACGCCTGTCGGATCGATCCGAGATGCCGTCGTATCTTGTTTTGTAGATACAAAACAAAGATACGACGCGGGAAATTTAAAATTACGCCAGCGTATCAATAGATACGCCGGCGTAATTCTTTTGTGGATCTGCCCCTATATGTTCAATCAAAGCTTCATAAGCAAAAAAATAAAAAGGATGAGAATCATTAACGAAAATGCAGTTCAATCATTGGCGCTTGTCCAAAAAGTATCTCGAAAGGCATAGTATCTCTAGGTGTGTGCCTGATGGACAAGCGCTAAACTCAATCCATCCATCCAATACATTCCTGTTTGATCAAGAAGTTTGTTTTTCAAAGTATCATTGTACCTTCCACTAGATTGTTGGATGACATGGGGTGTGAAACTGCTGGGACACCCCAAAATCTTTGTAGCTTTTACCCCTTTAATATCCCTCCTTCTCTCAGAATTTCTGCTCTACAGTGGAGGATGAAGAGGGTGAACCCTCTGGTGCCAGATAAGCTTTGTCCAATTCAGAACATGATTTGTTTCCAGTGTGAACCTTCAGGTGTCTGATAAGATGTGACTTTTGTATAAAAGCTTTATCACATTCAGAACATTGATAAGGCTTCTCTCCAGTGTGAATCCTCTCATGTCTGATAAGATTTGTCTTCTGTGTAAAAGCTTTGTTACATTCAGAACAGTGAAAAGTCTTCTCTATGTATAATGTTTCTCTAGTGTGAACTTCCTTATGTCTGATAAGATCTGACATCTTTATAAAACCTTTACCACATTCAGAACACTGAAATGGTTTATCTCCTGTGTGAACCATACGGTGTTTGACAAGGTATGACCTCATTGAAAATGCTTTGTTACATTCAGAACACTGAAATGGTTTATCTCTCTTGTGAATCATCCGGTGCTTGGCAAGGTACGACCTCATTAAAAACGCTTTGCCACATTCAGGACACTGATATGGCTTTCCTCCAGTGTGTACCTTCTTGTGATTCACAAGGCTGGACTTCATTTTAAAAGTTTTGTCACATTCAGAACACTGATACGGCTTCTCTCCAGTGTGGTCCCTCTCATGTACGATAAGCTCTGCCTTCTGCACAAAAGCTCTGTCACATTCAGAACACTTGTACGGCTTCTCTCCAGTGTGAATCCTCTCATGCATGATAAGGTTTCCCTTCAATGTAAAAGCTTTGTCACATTTCAAACAACGAAATGGCTTCACCCCAGTGTGGACCCTCACGTGTCTGAGAAGTAAAGATTTCACCCTAAAAGCTTTGTTACATTCAGAACATTGATATGGCTTCTCTCCGGTGTGGACCCTCTGGTGCATGATGAGCTCTGACTTCCTTTTAAAAGCTTTATTACATTCTGAACATTGATAGGGCTTCTCTCCAGTGTGAACTCTTTGGTGTGTGATAAGGTGTGATTTCCATGGAAAAGCTTTTTTACATTCAGAACATTGATACGGCTTCTCTCTAGAATGAGCCCTCCGGTGTAGGATAAATGATGACTTTGCTGTAAAAGCTTTGTCACATTCTGAACAATAATAAGGCTTTTTTCGATGGTGAGCCTTTTGGTGCACGATAAAAGCCAACTTCCCTGCAAAAGCTTTTCCACAGTCAGAACACTGATGCCGGTTCCCTCCGGTGTGAACCATTTGGTGTGTAATAAGACATGGCTTTTGTGTAAAAGATTTATCACATTTTAAGCATGGATATGGCTTCTCTCCAGTGGGAGCTCTTCGGTGTCTGACAAGCTGTGAATTTGTTGAAAAAGCCGTGCCACATTCAAAACACCTAAATGGTTTTGTGTGAATCTTCTGATGTTTGCGAAGATCTGGCTTCCTTAAAAAAGCTCTGTCACATTCTGAACACTGAAATTGTTTTGCTCCAGTGTGAATCTTCATATGACTGGTAAGAATTGACTTTTGTGTAAAAGCTTTGCCACATTCAGGACACTGAAATGGCCTCTCCCCTGCATGAACCATCAGGTGTTTGATCATTTTTTTCTTTGTTGCGAAAGCTTTTCCACATTCGGAACACGGAAATGGCTTCTCTCCCGTATGAACCCTCTGGTGTGTAATAAGATTTGTCTTTTTGGCAAAAGCTTTGCCACATTCGGAACACTGAAATGGCTTCTCTCCTGTATGAACCCTCTCGTGTGTGATAAGATTTCCCTTTGTTGTGAAAGCTTTGCCACATTTGGAACATTGAAACGGTGGCTCTTCTGTATGAACTCTCTCATGTGCAATAAGATTTTCCTTTGTTGTGAAAGCTTTGTCACATTTGGAACACTGAAATGGCTTCTCTCCTGTATGAACCCTCTCATGTGCAATAAGATTTCCCTTTGTTGTGAAAGCTTTGTCACATTTGGAACACTGAAATGGCTTCTCTCCTGTATGAACCCTATCATGTGCGAGAAGTTTTGACATTGCTGTAAATGCTTTGCCACATTTAGTACAAAAATACCTCTTCACTTTACTGTGAACAATCTCATGTCCAAGGGTGGGTTGCATTGTAATAGCTATGACGCATTGCGAACCAAGATACGGCATCCCTTCTATGTGTTCCATCTGGTATTTAGTTAGGTCTGATTTTGCAGTAAAGCCTTTGTCACAATCCAGAGAAGGTATTGCTTCTCTCTTGAATTTGACTTAATTCCGTTGTCACCTCCAGAACCCCCCCCAAAACTTCTGAGGCTGGATCAATGCCGAAGAATATCCAAAACAATCATCAAATTTTGGAAATTGATATGGCTTGTGTCCAGAGTGAATCCTCCAGTACACTCATATGGACTTGGCACTGGGGTGCCTCACCAACCTGCACAGAAATTTGGTTCATCAATCCACCTGTAAGGAGATAAAAAAAAAACCAAATATAGAAATTCTGTAAATTTGGCTGCAGTAAAGTTGCTTTCTCTTTCATTTAACCTTCATTATTACATTTTAAAATAGTGTGCGATAGACATGTTTACATTTTCGTATTTAAATTACAGGGAACACTATTATTCCCATTATTGCCTTTGGGTGGTATAATTTCATTCATTCTTTGGACCCATTCGGAGCATTTTTAGTACAGAGAAACTGTACAATAAAGCAGAAGTACAATAAAGCAGAAAGAAGCCGAACATCGGTGCGCAGGCGCCGTATAGAGCCGACTCGCAGTCCGGCTTCTTTCGTATGCGCCGAGGGGAAGCTTTTGTCATACATCAATCACTTAGCCTGTGCATAGGAACGCCTACTCCCGTGGGATTCACTACCCGGAGGAAAAATAACGTAAAAACAGTATGTACAGCAAAAAAAAAAAAAAAAAAGATCTGCATACTGTCAATGTCGGTAGTGAGCTCAATGTAATGTTAGAATTTTCTTTAGGGGTGAACCCCCGCTTTAAGCTTTGTGAGCATTTGTTACTGCAACTTTTTTTTCTCTAAAATGGTTTTAATGTTTTTTTTCTTAATCAGAACAAAGTTTTATTGGATCACATTCAAGAATACATGTTTCATAAACACTTACAAAATAATCTAAAGTTGTAATGTACAAAAATAATAAATTACAGGTTCCAACATCATAGAACTACGTACAGATGTCAGCTCACTGAAGAGAGCATACAGCTCCACCTAGTGGCTGAAAAAAAGAAATGACAGTACCAATAGAGCACCACTATGGCACATTCCAGAGTCACAACGTAGTAAACCCCTCCCCAAACCATCTCAAATTTAGCAGGGCATCCACGGTGCAGGTAAATAACCTGTTCATGATCTTAAAGTAGTGTTCATGAGGCCTAGCCATTCCTTGAGGGATGGAGGTGATGTGCTTTTCCAGTGGAGGAGGATAAATTGTTTTTTTTAATTGTTTTTTTTTTCCAAAATTGTCTGTCGTTTTTTGTTGATAGCATAAAAAATGAAACATAGAATGCATTAAGGTGAAAAAACATGAACCTTTACAACCCCTTTTAGTTATATCACTTACAAATATATATATATTAAATGGAAGAGGACCCAGTGCAGAGCCTTGTGGTAGACCACCGCTAGTGACTCCTTTGTTCTGAGTGAACCCATTTACAACCACACTCTGGTATCTATCCTTTAGCCAACTGCATATCCACTGAACCATCGAAGGGTAAAGTCCTAGCTTGTAGAACTTGTATTCTTTATAAAGATCATTATGTAGCACTACCCCCAAGTAGTCGCTTGGTAATTTTGGGTTCTCTGTTCCGCTCCTTGATCCCAAGAACCACACAAGCCCCTCTGGCATACCTGGTTGGCTCAAGGGTCGCAAGCACATATAAGGACACAAGTGTGAATACCTTTAACCTGGCGATGTGTTATTACCAGAAAACAGATGGACACTGTAACGGAATGACCAGTGACACCCAGAGACCTTTGAAGGATGGGGGGGTACTCCTGTGCCAGTGTCACAAATGACTCTTGGGTCTAGGGTCACCCTGTGCCCCTTTTTGGCATAGGGTGACTGATAAATGATAATTCATATTTTGCAGGATATCTTGGAATATTACAAGTTGTTAAAGTCTGACTCCAAATGGAGTGTTTTCATTCAATGGGGGGGGGGGGACACATGCTTTTGAGGTGTAAATTGTGTCTGCTCCTAGACATTCCATTGTGTGATGCTAATGACACTGTTTGTGTGAAAAGTCTATTGATGATACTATGTGATGGGAATAGCAGGTGAGAGTCATAACGTCTGACTTCTCAGGTGTAGTAATTAGGTCATGTTAATTATGTCAGACCGGTGCTGAAAATCTGTGGAATGTGATTGAAGCCCCATTGTGTGATGTGTGGGTGGAATGTGTCTTTGTTCCTTTGATTACTGTAACATGCCTGTAACTGCATAAAAGCTGAGAGTGTATCATTAAAGATTCATTCATTGATTTTGGAACCAGTGGCAGAGCTCTGTCTCGTTATTTCTGGTTAAAATGTCTGCTGGATTGTGGATTGTCGGATAAGCTGTCGTGGGGCGATGGAATGGGAATATCGTAAACATTGGTGACCGTTACAGACACCCATTTAGTAGTAAATGCTTTCAATTAATCGATATGGGTTAAAACTGGGCTTGACAAATTTGCTTTGAATCTAGGAGCCAGTTAAAAAAAAAAAAAGTTAGAAGCATTTTTTTTCATGAATAAAGCTTTATTTTCAATGACAAAACCTCTTCTCTTATGTAGCCTTGATGTCTGTTAAGGAAATTTGTAAGTTCTGTATATAACTGTATTCTATTTTGTATGTATCGCACACTGCCCTCACTGTGCACACGACACTAATAATGTTTTCATGACATGTTTGCATTCTTTCGAGTCCCGATTAAATTTAGCCTGCCTATGTTACGCCCCTTGTTACCATAAACGTACAATTGTAATATTAATGTGATACCTACGTAATCATGTGTATAAAAACCTTCAATTACGTCATAATAAAGCAGAACAGTTATTTGGAAAGATGCTGAGTTTATCTTTTGTGTCTGTTCCCTACTGCAGTAGATATATATTGATTAGTGGTTCCAAATTAATAATAAGTAAAAGATTGCAAAAAAAAATAATCAATATGCGAGTTAGAAAATTAGCAATAAACGGTGGGGATAAACGTTAAATGCAGCATGAATGATATTAATACCATTCTGGTTTAGAGTGCACGGCAAAGGGGTTGGCGGGTATGATACAGGTCCTACCAAGAGGATCCTCTCTAACCATTTCCAGTCCAGACCAATTCTGACATTCATCTCCTACATGTAAAAAAAAAACATCTTTAGATATTACGCCTTAGAACCCCCAAACATGTATAGGTTCTTTTAAAGCAGAGGCCCTAAAGAATAAAATGATGGACACTGCATATTTTTATGTCACACGATATCTGTACAGCGGTCAAACACATTTGCACAAAATCACAATACAAAATACCCAATTGGTTGGTGTAATGGACAATATGATGTTACGCAGAGTTCAATGCCTTGAAAAAGTATTCACACCCCTTGAAATTTTCCACATTTTGTCATGTTACAACCAAAAATGTAAATGTATTTTATTGGGATTTTATGTGATGGACCAACACAAAGTGGCACATAATTGTGAAGTGGAAGGAAAATGATAAATAGTTTTCAAAATGTTTTACAAATAAATATGTGAAAAGTGTGGGGTACATTTGTATTCAGCCCCCCTAAATCAATAATTTGTAGAACCACCTTTCACTGCAATTAGAGTTTTTTTTGGGGTGTCTCTACAAGCTTTGCACATGTTCTTCTTTGCAAAATATCTCAAGTTCTGTCAGATTGTATGGAGAGCGTCTGAACAGCAATTTTCAAGTCTTGCCACAGATTCTCAATTAGATTTGGCTCTGGACTTTGATTGGGCCATTCTAACACATAAATATGCTTTGATCTAAACCAGTGCTCTCCAAACTGTGGCCCGGGGGCCAAAAGCGGCACTTTGCTTGCTTTTATCAGGCTCTTGGGGCACCATTTCATCCACTAATACCAACATTAATTCCCCCCACCCCACCTAGGGTGCCCACGTGTCCCGAATCACTCGGGATTATCCCTTAATTGACACGTCTGTCCCTGGTCCCGGACACCTTCATTCCGGGACAATACAGTGTCCCGGAATGAAACTCACACTGGGAACGTTCAGCAATTCATATGACATAGTCGGACTGAGCCACCATAGCTCTGGCTCCGGCTCCACCTCTACACCAAATCACTGGTTGCTATAGCCAACTGGCGTCTGGCAACCAGTGACGTCACTGCCCAGTGTTGAAAGGATTTAATTTCCTCCTCCGCGCTAGTGCTTGGGGGTTTGAATCCTCTGCGCGGCTTGCTGTTTGCCTGAAACCCACATCAGCCCCGCAGCACCAATCCCCCTCTCCCTTACTATGGCTTTCACAGCTTTGCCCAATAAGGGAAGGGGGCACTTCAACTCCCTGCACATATTTCTCCCTGCCTCCACCCTGCCCCTTGTGCAGAGCCCAGGACCGTCTGTCCCATTACAGTGAAGGGAGAGAAGAAGTTTCATCACACAGCATGGAGAACACAGAAGCAGCAGTGACAGCCCAGAGCTGCAGACATGGGAACGGTGCAGGAATTCTTCCTCATTATCTTACTGTGAGTTCCCCCCCCCTCCTCCCCCTCTTGTGCTGCTGTGTGTATATGGCTCTCTGCATCACTAGTAACCACACACTAGTCACCTTCTGGGGGGGGGGGGGGAGGCTGCTGCTTGCAGTCTTCCTGTCCAGTGCTCTTTTTTTCTATTAGAGGGGGTGAGCAGGGTCCCCCACCCCACTGCAGTCCTCCCAGCTGGGGGTCTTTTTGTTACTGGTGGGGGAGGGAGTTCCTCATTTCCTGGATGGGGGTTCCCCGATATCAAGCCCTGCAATCCTCATAACTGGAGGGGGATTCCTGTATTGGGGTCCCTTCTTATCACACACACACTGTCCTCCTAACTGGGGGTCTTGTTTAAGTAGAGGCAGTGGCATAAGGCCGCCCCCTCTTTCTAGCCACCCCCCTCTATCAGACAGCGGACGGGGGGGGGGGGGCACAGTGGGAGCATTTGATGGAACAGTGGCAACGTTTGATGGGCACAGCAGCTGTGTTTAATGGGCACAGTGAGGCTGCATTTGATGGTCAGTGTAGGGATCCAGTAGGTCGGTGTAGGGATCAGGTAGGTCAGTGTAATGGTCAGTGTAGGGATCAGGTAGGGAGTAGTATAGTGGTCAGTGTAGGGATCAGGTAGGTTAGTATAGTGGTCAGTGTAGGGATCAGGTAGGTTAGTATAGTGGTCAGTGTAGGAATCAGGTATGTTAGTATAGTGGTCAGTGTAGTGATCAGGGTAGGTCAGTGTAGGGATCAGGTAGGTTAGTATAGTGCTCAGTGTAGGAATCAGGTATGTTAGTATAGTGGTCAGTGTAGTGATCAGGGTAGGTCAGTGTAGGGATCAGGTAGGTTAGTATAGTGCTCAGTGTAGGAATCAGATATGTTAGTATAGTGGTCAGTGTAGTGATCAGGGTAGGTCAGTGTAGGGATCAGGTAGGTTAGTATAGTGCTCAGTGTAGGGATCAGATATGTTAGTATAGTGGTCAGTGTAGTGATCAGGGTAGGTCAGTGTAGGGATCAGGTAGGTTAGTATAGTGGTCAGTGTAGGAATCAGATATGTTAGTATAGTGGTCAGTGTAGTGATCAGGGTAGGTCAGTGTAGGGATCAGGTAGGTTAGTATAGTGCTCAGTGTAGGGATCAGCTAGGTCAGTGTATCTCCAGTTTTTACTCCAGATCCCTCAGGTTATTTGTATACCCTTTGTAGTTAAAAGTACAGGGTTTTATATACAACTTTAGTACCTTGCATATAAAAAACACATTTGATTCATGTATGTTAGCCCAACATTGTAAAAAGAATTACACTCTGTTAGCTGGATTCACGTAGATGGGCTTAACATTACGCTACGCCTGCCTATCGCATATACGCTACGCCGCCATAAGTTAGAGAGGCAAGTGCTGTATTCACAAAGTACTTGCGTCCTAAGTTACGGCGGCGTATCGTAAATGTGCCGGCGTATTTCAAATTGTGAAGAGGTGGGCGTGTTTTATGCTAATGAATCGTGACCCGACGTGATTGACGTTTTTTACGAACGGCGCATGCGCCGTCCGTGGACATATCCCAGTGCGCATGCTCCAAAATACGCCGCAAAGACTTATTGGTTTTGACGTGAACGTAAATTACGTCCAGCCCCATTCACGGACGACTTACGCAAACAACGTAAAATTGTCAAAATTCGACGCGGTTCCGACGTCCATACGCAACATTGGCTGCGCCATCTTTTTGGTGGAATAACTTTAGGCCTGAAAACGCCTTACGTAAACAGCGTATCTTTACTGCGACGGGCAAGCGTACGTTCGTGAATAGGCGTATCTCGCTGATTTGCGCATTCTAGGCGTAAATCAGTATTCACGCCCCTAGCGGCCGGCCTAAATAGAAAGCCAAGATATGACGTCGTATCTTAGCTAGATTTAGGTGTATCTCAATTTGAGAATACACTTAAATATACGACGGCTTAGATTCAGAGTTACGACGGCGTATCTACTGATACGCCGGCTTAACTCTTTCTGAATCTGGCTATGTGACTCTAAGTGGCCGCCTGCAATGTTGGGCTAACATACATAAAACATGCTTAAATAGGTAAGGGGCGGGGCCACTCGGTGATGTCACATGGTGGCACCGCCCCTTTTGATGTCACCGACCGACTGAATGGCAGTTTGGAAATGTGGTCACCCTAACCCCACTGAGACCATTGAAGGGGCACAATTCCTCCCAATGACACCCTAAAGTCTGAGGGGCAATAAACTGGCCCCGTGTTTGGAAAGTTTGGAGACCCCTGAACCATTCCACTGTAGCTCTGGCTGTACTTTAGGGTCGTTGTCCTGCTGGAAGGTGAACCTCCGCCCCAGTCTCAATTCTTTTGCAGACTCCAAGGAGGTTTTCTTCTAAGATTGCCCTATATTTTGTTCCATCCATCTTCCCATCAACTCTGACCAGCTTCCCTGTATCTGCTGAAGAAAAGCATCCCCACCACATGATGCTGTCACCACCATGTTTCACAGTGGGGATGGTGTGTTCAGGGTGATGTGCAGTGTTTATAGGGTGAACCCCCGCTTTAACAAAAAAAACATTTTTTTTTCTTCTAGCATAAAATTAGGCATAGTAGCGCGAGCTACAGTATGCCTGTCTTGATTTTTTTAGCGCGGTACTCACAGTGCAATCGTACATAGAAGATTCCGACTCCCCGCGGGGAATGGGTGTTCCTATCCAGACGGAGGATGATTGACGGCCGGCTCTGGCACGTCACGCTTCTCCGGAAATAGCCGAAATAGGCTTGGCTCTTCACGGCGCCCTATAGCGCCGTGAAGAGCCGAGACCTACTCCGGCTGTCTTTGGGGAGCGTGACGTGCCAGAGCCGGCCGTCAATCATCCTCCGTCTGGATAGGAACGCCCATTCCCCGCGGGGAGTCGGAATCTTCAATGTACGATTGCACTGTGAGTACCGCGCTAAAAAAATCAAGACAGGCATACTGTATCTCCTGCTACTATGCCTTAATTTATGCTAAAATGTTGCTATGGAGGGTGAACCACCGCTTTAAGTTTTCCGTCACACATAGCGTTTTGTTTTTAGGCCAAAAAGTTCAATTTTGGTCTCACCTGACCAGAGCACCTTCTTCCACATGTTTGCTGTGTCCCCCACATGACTTCTCACAAACTGCAAACGGGACTTCTTATGGTTTTCTTTCAACAATGGCTTTCTTCTTGCCACTCTTCCATAAAGAACCAGATTTGTTGCGTTCACAACTAATAGTTGTCCTGTGGACAGATTCTCCCACCGGAGCTGAGCTGTGGATTTCTGCAGCTCCTCCAGTTTCCATGGGCCTCTTGGCTTCTTCTCTGATTAATGTTCTCCTTGCCAGGCCTGTTAGTTTAGGTGGACGGCCATGTCTTGGTAGGTTTGCAGTTGTGCCATACTCTTTCCATTTTTGGATGATGGATTGAACAGTGCTCCGTGATTTCTTCAAAGCTTGGGACAGTGCCGGAACTACCAGGGTCATAGCAGTCGCACTTGCGACAAGGCCCTGGCATTCCGCCACTGTGGGAGGGGCCCAAAGACTGCAAGAAGAACAGCATGGTTGCTCGGTGGAGAGCCTGCCCCGGGCACTCTTAATCTGTGAGGGGGGAGTGAGGGACGCACAGGGAGCTTCTTCCACTGTTATTCTCCCTCGTATGCACAATGTGCCGATTCCCCAACACTGCAGTTCCAGTCACTCAAATTTTTCCTCATCTCTCCATTCTGCAACTATTATTCACTTCGCTCCCACCCTCAGCATGTTCTCCTCTCCATGTCACTTCACCTTTTTCCTTGGTCGAGCTCATCTTCTCCAGAAGTCTGCTTCTCTCTCTCCCTTCCCTCCACAATCATGCAGTAAAATAGCAGCGATCCTCTTGACCTTTTTTTTTCCTGTTAACTTTATCCCTTCTTCTATCTACTTTATCCCCCATAAATCTTAACTGCGCACTGTTCCTGCAGCAGCACTCCCCTCTGCTCTGGACATTCCACACTCCCATATATCTGACACTCATTCCATTCCAGTTTACTCCTCCTACTAACTGTCCCGTCCATATAGTGTAGCCTTCACACTTTCTCTGCACTCCTTCATGAACACTCTGGGCCAGATTCTCATAGATACCGCGTTGGCGTAGTGTAAGCCATTTACACTACGCCACCGCAAATTACTTGAGCAAGTGCCGTATTCGCAAAGCACTTGCTCCGTAATTTGCGACGGCGTAGTGTAAATGGCCCAGCGTATGGCCGCGTAATTCAAAGGGGGAGGCTTGTATTCAAATTAAGCGCGCCCCCGCGCCGATCGAACTGCGCATGCGCCGGGCGGAAAAAAAGCCCAGTGCGCATGCTCCAGCTCACGACGGAAAACTTCAATGACGCCGACGTGAGCGTCATTGACGTAAAGTCGTATTCGCGAACGACTTAGTAAAACGACGTAACCGACGGAAAAAGACAACGCAGACCCGACGCCATACTTAACATGGCATACGGCGGACTGGCGTAAGGTTACCCCTCATATAGCAGGGGTAACCTTATGCTTACGGAAACGACGCGGCGCAAATTCGTTCGGGAATCGGCGTATCAGGCTCATTTGCATAGTCAAATGAGAACTGAACGTAAACGCCACCTAGCGGCCGGCGTCAAATTACATCTAAGATCCGACGGTGTAAGTGACTTACACCTGTCCGATCTAGGCCGTATCTATGCGAAAATTATTCTATGAATCATATGCATAGATACCCGGGGGCCAAAAACAGAGATACGACGGTGTTTCCTGAGATACACCGTCGTAACTCTTCTGAGAATCTGGCCCATACTCTTACTACCTAGACCCCCACCCACCCACTCTTGTCTTAACACTTATGCCGCGTACACACGATCATTTTTCGGCATGGAAAAAAAAATAAACTATGTTTTTCCAACTTCATCATTAAAACGACGTTGCCCACACATCATCGTTTTAAAAAAATGCTCTAGCAAAGCGCGGTGATGTACAACACGTACAACGGAAGTTCCATGCGAATGATGCCACCCTTGGGGCTGCTTTAGCTGATTCCGTGTTAGCAAAAGACGATTTGCGCTTTTCTGTCTGTTACAGCGTGATGAATGTGCTTACTCCATTACGAATAGTAATGTTACCAGAACGAGCGCTCCCGTCTCATAACTTGCTTCTGAGCATGCGCGGGTTTTTAACATCGTTTTAGCCCACACACAATCATTTTTTACAACCCGAAAAACGACATAGTTTAAAACGTTAAAAAATGCAGCATGTTCTAAAAAAAAAAAAAAAATTGTCGTTTTTCAGAACCCGAAAAATGATGTGAAGCCCACACACCATAATTTTAAATGACATTTTTTAAAAACAAAGTTTTTTTCATGCCGAAAAATGATCGTGTGTACGCGGCATAAGGCCCCTTTTTCATGGGCCAAGCTCTGTCAGGAGTCTGTCTGCTCAGCAGGGAATCCGTTTGCTGAGCAGACGGATGGCTGGTCCGTGTCCTCTACACTGATGCAGAGTGGACACAGACACAGCCTGTTCTCCTCTATGGGCGGTCGGATGTAAACGGACTGCCTGTCGAGCCGCTGTAATATTTCATGCCATACACAGAGTGGTGCACTGTCGCACCTGGTACATGTGAGCACCCCATTGGGGGGGTTGTTCTTATTTGTTTAAAACGTTTAAAGCGATATCACACTATCGAGGCTTTTTATTCCCCATTATTCCAGAGATACTGCGTGGGAAGCTCAGGATCCTGTTATTATAGAACCCAGGGGTGGTTCACAAGCCACCTGAGCATAATTGCCAAGTCACACACTCCAAGGTGAACATTTAGGCCTAGATTCACGTACGGCCGTTCTACGTTGCGCGGGCGTATCGTATTTACGCTACGCCACCGCAACTTAGAGAGGCAAGTGCTGTATTCACAAAGCACTTGCGTCCTAAGTTACGGCGGCGTAGCGTAAATGGGCAGGCGTAAGCGCGCGGAATTCAAAGTAGGCTGTTAGGGGGCGTGTTGTATTTAAATGAGGCTTGACCCCATGTAGATGCATTACCGAACAAACGGCGCATTCGCGCGCATGCTCATTATCACGTCGTATTTACGCCCAAAGATACGTCGGCTCAATGCCTGTGACATGAACGTAACTTGCGCATAGCCCTATTCGCGTACGACTTACGCAAACGACGTAAAAAGATACGCTTGTTCCGACGTCCATACTTTGCATGGGCTGCGCCACCTAGCCACTAGCCGACCAGCCACCATCATTATACGGCGGCAGGTCGGCTCTCCTGGGCGAAAGCCCGTAGCTATACGTCCTATCGTATAGCCGCCACTAGGGGGCGCTCGCCCCCGACTCCCGTGCGTGTGCCCGGCTGGCGCGATCGCCGCCGGGCACACGCGATCGCTCGTTACAGAGCGGGGACCGGGAGCTGTGTGTGTAAACACAAAGGCTCCCGGTCCTGTCAGCAGGGGAAATGCTGATCTTCGGTTCATACACTGTATGAACAGAAGATCAGTGTTTCCCCTAGTGAGGCCACCCCCCCCCCCCCCCCCCACAGTAAGAACACACCCAGGCATACTTAACCCCTTCCCCGCCCCCTAGTGTTAACCCCTTCACTGCCAGTGGCATTTTTATAGTAATCTAATGCATTTGTATAGCACTGATCGCTATAAAAATGCCAATGGTCCCAAAAATTTGTCAAAAGTGTCCGAAGTGTCCGCCATAATGTCGCAGTAACGAAAAAAAATCGCTGATCGCCGCCATTACTAGTAAAAAAAATATATTAATAAAAATGCCATAAAAATACCCTCTATTTTGTAAACGCTATAACTTTTGCGCAAACCAATCAATAAACGCTTATTGCGATTTTTTTTACGAAAAATATGTAGAAGAATACGTATCGGCCTAAACTGAGGAAAAAAAATGTTTTTTATATATTTTTGGGGGATATTTATTACAGCAAAATGTAAAAAATATTTTTTTTCAAAATTGTCGCTCTATTTTTGTTTATGGCGCAAAAAATAAAAACCGCAGAGGTGATCAAATACCACCAAAAGAAAGCTCTATTTGTGGGGAAAAAAGGACGCCAATTTTGTTTGGGAGCCACGTCGCACGACCGCGCAATTGTCAGTTAAAGCGTCACAGTCCCGAATCGCAAAAAGTGCTCTGGTCTTTGACCAGCAATATGGTCCGGGGGGTAAGTAGCTAGAGACCAGCTTTATCTTTACGCCGGCGTATGTCTTACGTAAACGCCCTAACTAATTGCGACGGGCATACGTACGTTCGTGAATCGGCGTATCTTGCTTATTTACATATTCGACGCGGAAATCAAGGAAGCACCACCTAGCGGCCAGCGTAATTATTGCAACCCAAGATACGACGGCGTATGAGACTTACGCCACTCATATCTTGGCCAAATCTATGCGTAACTGATTCTATGAATCAGGCGCATAGATACGACGGCGGCCATTCGGACTTACGACGGCGTATCTGGAGATAAGCCATCGTAAGTCTTTGTGAATCTGGGCCTATATACCTAGGGGGTCACTGGAATGAGAACACCAAAGCATGATCTGCAACACCTGTCAATCATTTTCAGACGCATGGATTTATAAGCAGTGCTATTATTGGATACCATACATATGCACTTTTTATTATTTTTTTATTTTTTATTTTTATTTTTAACAGAACTGTTACAGCATTGTTTTTATAAAAAGACTTGTTTTTGCACAATAGCATTTTTTTGCTATTTAAAGTGGGACTAGTGTTGTTCCCTATATACCACCGGACACTTATATCTGTGTTACAAAGCACTTGGATGTACACGAGCACTTTATTATTAATGTTTTAACCTCTTCAGACCCGCGCTATAGCCGAAAGACGGCTGCAGCGCGGACCTCATTTGTGCCCATGAGTACCGCCTCATCTGTGCAGCCTATCAGTGCTCATCAGGGAGCTACGTTATGATGTCAGCCGCTGCCATCCTTTACTATTCACTGGGGTAGATTCACATACGCCCCCTTAATTTGAATTCAGCACCCATGTAGCCTTACGCCGCTTCACAAAGGCAGTTACGCTGAAAAAATAGGCTTCCTCCACCGATGTAACTTGATTGCGGCGGCGTAGAATTGTGTGCAATATAACTTTGGCCGCTAGGGGCGCTTCCGTTGTTTTCGGCGTAGAATATGCTAATTTCCTAGATACGCCGATTCACAAACGTACGTGCGCCCGGCGTTCGTTTTTTACGTCGTTTGCGTTAAGGCTTTTTCGGTAGTAACGTTGCTCCTGCTATTAGGAGGCGCAGTTAATGTTAAGTATGGACGTCGTTCCCGCTTCGAAATTTGAATTATTTACGTTGTTTGCGTAAGTCCTTCGCGAATAGGGCTGGACGTAATTTACGTTCACGTTCGAAACCAATATGTCGTTACGCCGTACTTGAAAGCAATGCACACTGGGATATGTACACGGACGGCGCATGCGCCGTTCGTAAATCACGTCAATCATGTCAGGTCATCACATATTACCATAAAACACGCCCCCTTCCCTATTTGAATTACGTGCGCTTACGCCGGCCCCATTTACGCTACGCCGCCGCGACTTACGGAGCAAGTGCTTTGTGAATACTGCACTTGCTCCTGTAAGTTGCGGAAGCGTAGCGTAAATACACTACGCTGCGCCGCCGTAACTTATAGCGTAGCTACCTGAATCTACCCCACTGTTACTGCTCTGGATACGCGCTTGATTTAAGCCCGTTTGTCTGGATTTTTTTTTATAAATAATCCTCTTTTTAGCAGTTTATGAGTGAGCGCTTCGATCCGATTTTTTCTCACTATATTCATCCCTGCGGATATCGTTTGGAGGTCTCTACCCCGGTTCCAGATTTTACCCTTATGAGATATGCGTGGTTGACCATCTGTTAGCTCAGTTGGTCCACACCCTGAGGGATTGTCAGCCATTTCTTGGATTTGCCCTCGTCACGTGGACTTTCTTTGACGCTGTTTGGGACATCTTGTCCACCTCTGTTTGTATTGGACTTTTTATGCATTTATGTCATTGTTGAGTTGTCTTGCGCTGTACTTTTTTTTTTTCTAAAAAATTACTTATTTGGATTATGTGATGATCTTTTAGGGCCAGATTCACAAAGAGATATGACGGTCTATCTCCTGATACACCATCGTATCTCTGACGTAAACTGGTCCTATCTATGCGCCTGATTCATAGAATCAGTTACGCATAGATAGGGCTAGATCCGACAGTGTTACACTGTCGGATCTTATTTTCGATTTAAAAATGGCACCTTGAATAATATGTAAATCAGCGAGATACGCAAATTCACGAACGTACGCGGACCCGACGCAGTCTTCTTACGACGTTTCCGTAGCGGCTTTCCCGTCGTATACTTACCCCTGCTTTTATCAGGCGCAGCCAATGTTAAGTATAGCCGGCATTCCCGCGTCGAATTTGAATTTTCTAACGACGTTTGCGTACGCCGATTCACAAACACGCGCGTCGCAAGTCACGCTCACGTCGAAACCACTGACGTCCTAGTGACGTCAGTGGGAGCAATGCACGCCGGGAAATTCCCCGGACGGCGCATGCGCATTTAAATCGGCGCGGGAACGCGCCTGATTTAAATAGTACACTCCCCCTAGCTGCGGAATTTGAATTCCACCGGGGGATTTAGGATCCGCCGTCGCAAGTTTGGAGGTAAGTGGTTTGTGAATTAGCCACTTGCCTCTCAAACTTGCGGGAGCGGATCTTAAATCACGTAGATCAAGCGGATCTATAGATCCGCTGATCTACGTGAATCTGGCCCCTAGTGTTCAGCTTATTTTTTTTTTTGAAAATTCTTTTTATTAGGAGTGTTCAGCTTATTTACAGTATTTATCTTGCTATAACGCGCCCCGGCGTATAGCGGGCACCCCCGAACTTGAAGGAAAATTCCTGAAAAAAATAAAAATACTTACAGTTTGGATGCCCCTCGTCGGTGTCTTGCCCGTCGTCCATCGTGTCCTGCCCGTCGTCCATCGGCGGCCTCGTCCGGTCCGGCGTCCTTCTGCGGCCATCGTGGTGTCCTCCCCGCTCGATCCCTGCGCTGTGTTTGAACCACTGCGCCGACATATACCGAGCACAGTACACTCGGGTATAGTCGGGCAGGCTGGGCTCCTCTCTTGTAAATGACGTACAGGATGTGACCGCGAGAGGAGCCGAGCCTGCCCGACTATACCCGAGTGTACTGTGCTCGGTATATGTCGGCGCAGTGGTTCAAACACAGCGCGGGAAACGGCATATATTGCGAACCCACGATTTTGCCCTGTTTTTTAGGGCAACAAAGTGTGCGGTATACGCCGATAAATACGGGGCTGGATTCAAGAAGCAATTGCGCCTCTGTAACCATAGTTACACAGGCGCAATTGCTTACTTGCCCCGGCGTAACGAATGCTCCTGATTCAGGAACCTCGTTACGCCGACTGCAGCCTAAGATATGCGCGGCATAAGGCTCTTATGCCCGCATATCTTAGGCTGCATTCTTGCGATGGCCGCTAGGTGGCGTTCCCGTTGTGCTCAGCGTATAGTATGCAAATTGCATACTAACGCCGATTCACAACGTTGCGCGAGCCCTGCGTACCCAGTTTACGTCGTTTCCGTACGGCGTCTTTCGCGTAAGGCTGCCCCTGCTATTAGCAGGGGCAGCCAATGTTACGTATACCCGTCGTTCCCGCTTCGCGAAATTTCAAATTTACGTAGTTTGCGTAAGTGATTCGTGAATGGCGCTGGACGCCATTCACGTTCACTTTGAAGCAAATGACGTCCTTGCGACGTCATTTGCCGCAATGCACGTCGGGAAAGTTTCCCGACGGAGCATGCGCTCTACGATCGGCGCGGGAACGCGCCTAATTTAAATGATTCCCGCCCCCTACGGGATCATTTAAATTGCGCGCGCTTACGCCGGGCATTTTGCCGGCGCGCCCACACAATTTTACGGAGCTACTGCTCCGTAAATCAAGGGCAGCGCAGTAATTTTGCGGGGGTGCAGGGCAAAAACGTTGCCCTGCGCCTCCGTAAAAAAAGCGCAATTCTACCTGAATCCAGCCCACGGTATTTATTCTGCTTATTTGAGCCGATTGTAGTACCCCTTATTTACCATTCTTCCTATGCCACAGAACACACAAGAGGAAAGGCGGGAGGTGTAGGTGGATTCTGGCAGCTTTGGAGGCATTGAAGCTAAACGAGACATATGTCAACCCTTGAGGGGGCGAGCAGGAGAGTCAGGAGGCTCTCTATGTTGCAGATAGAGAAAGGAGCTGTGTGTTAGTGGGCGTCCTGACTCTCCTGCTCGCCCCCTCAAGGGAGGGGGCGAGCACGACACTCCACACCAGGGAGAAAGCCTCGCATTACTGTGTGGAGTTACAGACAGAAGAACAGAAAGTGAGGATTTCTCAGAAGAAATAAGGACATTTAAAAGCAAAATGGAAGGATGAGGTAAGTGAAGGAGGACTGCACTAAGGTAAAGGAAGCTATTTAGGGATTTTTTTTTTTACCTTTACAACCCCTTTAAATTGAAACTAAAGTAAAAATGAATGGTCACACTACAAGCCCACCGACGGAACTATCCCTAGATTCACACTAAACTGATATTCTACACTGACAATCGAATCAGAATAGCACACCGTCTAGTACACAGGCGTCAAACACAAGGCCCGCGGGCCAAATGCGACCCTCCGGGCCATTTCATGTGGCCCTCGCACCTCTCCTGCAGCTGCAGTAGAGCTCCAGCCCTCCTCTGGTCTTACTCCAGACCTTGTACTTTTTCTGGGGTAGATTCAACAAGCAATTGCGTCTGCGTAACCATAGTTACGCAGCGCAATTGCTTAGTTGCGCCGGCGTATCGACTGCTCCTGATTCAGGAAGCTCGATACGCCTACTGCAGCCTAAGATATGACTAGCATAAGGCTCTTATGCCGTCATATCGTAGGCTGCATTCTTACGATGGCCGCTAGGTGGCGTTCCCGTAGTGGTCAGCGTAGAGTATGCAAATTGCATACTAACGCCGATTCACAACCGTACGCGTGCCCTACAAATGCAGTTTACGTCATTTACGTTCGTCGGGTTCCGCGTAAGGCTGCTCCTGCTATTAGCAGGGGCAGCCAATGCCAAGTATACCGTCGTTCCCGCATCGCGATGTTTGAAAATTACGTTGTTTGCGTAAGTGAATCGTGAATAGCGCTGGACGCCATTTACGTTCACGTTGAAGCAAATGACGTCCTTGCGACATCATTTGCCGCAATGCACGTCGGGAAAGTTTCCCGACGGAGCATGCGCACTACGTTCGGCGCGGGAACGCGCCTAATTTAAATGATCCACGCCCCCTATGGGATCATTTAAATTACGCGCGCTTACGCCGGGCATTTTTCAGGAGCGCCCACGCAAATTACGGAGCTACTGCTCCGTGAATCAAGCGTAGCGTAGGAAATTTACGGAGGCGCAGTGTTAAAACGGTACACTGCGCCTCCGTAAGAAATGGGCAAGTCGTACCTGAATCTACCCCTCTGCTTTCAAGCAATGCATCCAGCTTCTTCCCAGCAGCAGCATAAGGAAAGGGGGGTGCACTGTGATATAAGGGAGAGTGGGGGAATCAACTTCTGATGGTGGGGGGGCTCTTGACATCTAATGTAAGGGGAGGGGATGCGCTCGACATCTAATCTTACAGATCCTACCGGCGCTTCACAATCATAATGCTGATGCGGCCCGCGATGAATTTGAATTTGACACCCTTGGTCTAGTACAGCCGTCTTTAAATGGCGGCCCGCGGTCCGAGTCCGGCCCGGGTGGCGCTTCTGCCCGGACCGCCATGCCGCCAGAATAATTTTAAATGTCAGCGTTTGCTGGGGCCGCGGGTTTCCACAGCAACCAGTGACGCTGAGAGTGGAGAAGACAAGCTTGCGCTCACAGGGCGTGACGTCACGTGCGTGCCCCGCCCCCTACAGCTTGCGGGTCCACTCCTGGCTCTCTTTGCGAGATTGGGGCGTGACGTCCCATGCGCGCCCCGCCCCCCTGCTACTCGCGGTCCCGGGCTCTCCTTATCGTGCAGCTTTCGCCCATCTTGCATGCAAGGTATGTGACAAGTTAATTAGTTGTCACTAATGGGCAGATTTGTTATTGTGTACACTGCTGGGCATACTTAATAATGGTCACGCTGATGGGCAGCTTTTTTTTATGTTAAGGGACACTCTGATGGACGAATTTTATATTAAGGGGCACTCTGATGGGCACAGTTTATTTTAAGGGGTACGCTGATGGGTATATTTTGAATGTGCACACTGATGAGCATATTTTGTTAAGGGGCACACTGATGGACACATTTTGTTGTGCCCATCAGAGTGCCCCTTAACATAAAAGGTGCCCATCAGCGTGACCCTTATTTTATGTTAAGGGGCATGCTGATGGGAACATTTTTTGTTAAGGAGCACTCTGATGGGCAGATTTTATGTTAAGGGACACGTTTTCTTGTGCCCATCAGAGTGCCCCTTTATATAAAATGTGCCCATCAGGATGTCCCTTAACATAAAACTTGTCCATTAGAGTGTACCTTAACATAAAATGTGCCCATCGGCGTGACCCTTATTTTATGTTAAGGGGGACTCTGATGGGGACATCTGATGTAAAGGGGCACTGTGATGGGGACACCTGGTGTAAAGGGGTGCTGTGATGGGGACACCTGATGTAAAGTGATGTTGTGATGGGGACACCTGATGTAAAGGTGTGCTGTGATGGGGACCCCTGATGTAAAGGGGTGCTGTGATGGGGACCCCTGATGTAAATGGATGCTGTGATGGGGACATCTGATGTAAAGGGATGCTGTGATGGGGACACCTGATGTAAAGGGGTGCTGTGATGGGGACACCTGATGTAAATGGATGCTGTGATGGGGACACCTGATGTAAAGGGGTGCTGTGATGGGGACACCTGATGTAAAGGGGTGCTGTGTTGGGGACACCTGATGTAAAGTGATGTTGTGATGGGGACACCTGATGTAAAGGGGTGCTGTGATGGGGACCCCTGATGTAAAGAAGCTCTGTGATGGGGACCCCTGATGTAAAGGGGTGCTGTGATGGGGACCCCTGATGTAAAGGGGTGCTGTGATGGGGACCCCTGATGTAAAGGGGTGCTGTGATGGGGACCCCTGATGTAAAGGGGTGCTGTGATGGGGACACCTGATGTAAAGGGGTGCTGTGATGGGGACCCCTGATGTAAAGGGGTGCTGTGATGGGGACCCCTGATGTAAAGGGGTGCTGTGATGGGGACCCCTGATGTAAAGGGGTGCTGTGATGGGGACCCCTGATGTAAAGGGGTGCTGTGATGGGGACCCCTGATGTAAAGGGGTGCTGTGATGGGGACACCTGATGTAAAGGAGCTCTGTAATGGGGACACCTGATGTAAAGGGGCGCTGTGATGGGGACACCTGATGTAAAGGGGTGCTGTGATGGGGACACCTGATGTAAAGGAGCTCTGTAATGGGGACACCTGATGTAAAGGGGTGCTGTGATGGGGACACCTGATGTAAAGGGGTGCTGTGATGGGGACACCTGATGTAAAGGAGCTCTGTGATGGGGACACCTGATGTAAAGGGGTGCTGTGATGGGGACCCCTGATGTAAAGGAGCTCTGTAATGGGGACACCTGATGTAAAGGGGTGCTGTGATGGGGACCCCTGATGTAAAGGGGTGCTGTGATGGGGACACCTGATGTAAAGGAGCTCTGTAATGGGGACACCTGATGTAAAGGGGTGCTGTGATGGGGACACCTGATGTAAAGGGGTGCTGTGATGGGGACCCCTGATGTAAAGGGGTGCTGTGATGGGGACCCCTGATGTAAAGGGGTGCTGTGATGGGGACACCTGATGTAAAGGAGCTTTGTGATGGGGACACCTGATGTAAAGGGGTGCTGTGATGGGGACACCTGATGTAAAGGGGCGCTGTGATGGGGACACCTGATGTAAAGGAGCTCTGTGATGGGGACACCTGATGTAAAGGGGTGCTGTGTTGGGGACACCTGATGTAAAGGAGCTCTGTGATGGGGACACCTGATGTAAAGGGGTGCTGTGATGGGGACACCTGATGTAAAGGGATGCTGTG
The DNA here is from genome assembly GCF_905171775.1 of Rana temporaria. Lineage (NCBI taxonomy): Eukaryota > Metazoa > Chordata > Amphibia > Anura > Ranidae > Rana > Rana temporaria. The sequence continues at coordinate 13,009,217 of NC_053490.1, forward strand.
ATGGGGACACCTGATGTAAAGGGGTGCTGTGATGGGGACCCCTGATGTAAAGGGGTGCTGTGATGGGGACTCCTGATGTAAAGAGATGCATTGATGATGGGGACACCTGATGTAAAGGAGCTCTGTGATGGGGACACCTGATGTAAAGGGGTGCTGTGATGGGGACACCTGATGTAAAGGGGTGCTGTGATGGGGACACCTGATGTAAAGGAGCTCTGTGATGGGGACACCTGATGTAAAGGGGTGCTGTGATGGGGACACCTGATGTAAAGGAGCTCTGTGATGGGGACACCTGATGTAAAGGGGTGCTGTGATGGGGACCCCTGATGTAAAGGGGTGCTGTGATGGGGACCCCTGATGTAAAGGGGTGCTGTGATGGGGACTCCTGATGTAAAGAGATGCATTGATGATGGGGACACCTGATGTAAAGGAGCTCTGTGATGGGGACACCTGATGTAAAGGGGTGCTGTGATGGGGACTCCTGATGTAAAGAGATGCATTGATGATGGGGACATCTGATGTAAAGGGATGCTGTGATGGGGACACCTGATGTAAAGGAGCTCTGTGATGGGGACACCTGATGTAAAGGGGTGCTGTGATGGGGACACCTGATGTAAAGGGATGCTGTGATGGGGACACCTGATGTAAAGGGGTGCTGTGATGGGGACCCCTGATGTAAAGGGGTGCTGTGATGGGGACTCCTGATGTAAAGAGATGCATTGATGATGGGGACACCTGATGTAAAGGAGCTCTGTGATGGGGACACCTGATGTAAAGGGGTGCTGTGATGGGGACACCTGATGTAAAGGAGCTCTGTGATGGGGACACCTGATGTAAAGGGGTGCTGTGATGGGGACACCTGATGTAAAGGAGCTCTGTGATGGGGACACCTGATGTAAAGGGGTGCTGTGATGGGGACACCTGATGTAAAGGGGTGCTGTGATGGGGACACCTGATGTAAAGGGGTGCTGTGATGGGGACCCCTGATGTAAAGGGGTGCTGTGATGGGGACCCCTGATGTAAAGGGGTGCTGTGATGGGGACTCCTGATGTAAAGAGATGCATTGATGATGGGGACACCTGATGTAAAGGAGCTCTGTGATGGGGACACCTGATGTAAAGGGGTGCTGTGATGGGGACACCTGATGTAAAGGAGCTCTGTGATGGGGACACCTGATGTAAAGGGGTGCTGTGATGGGGACACCTGATGTAAAGGAGCTCTGTGATGGGGACACCTGATGTAAAGGGGTGCTGTGATGGGGACACCTGATGTAAAGGGGTGCTGTGATGGGGACCCCTGATGTAAAGGGGTGCTGTGATGGGGACCCCTGATGTAAAGGGGTGCTGTGATGGGGACCCCTGATGTAAAGGGGTGCTGTGATGGGGACCCCTGATGTAAAGGGGTGCTGTGATGGGGACCCCTGATGTAAAGGGGTGCTGTGATGGGGACCCCTGATGTAAAGGGGTGCTGTGATGGGGACCCCTGATGTAAAGGGGTGCTGTGATGGGGACCCCTGATGTAAAGGGGTGCTGTGATGGGGACCCCTGATGTAAAGGGGTGCTGTGATGGGGACTCCTGATGTAAAGAGATGCATTGATGATGGGGACACCTGATGTAAAGGAGCTCTGTGATGGGGACACCTGATGTAAAGGAGCTCTGTGATGGGGAAAAATGGGATCTTGAGATTCGGACCTCGGCCCAAAGAAAATTTTAGTGACCGGACCTCCTTGAATTTTAATTCAAGACCCCT